>NC_057734.1:21386795-21518702 GCF_004010195.1 Chiloscyllium plagiosum | reverse complement strand
AGAGGCATTTGGATGGGTATATGAATAGGAAGGGTTTGGAGGGATATGGGCCGGGTGCTGGCAGGTGGGACTAGATTGGGTTGGGATATCTGGTCGGCATGGATGGGTTGGATCGAAGGGTCTGTTTCCATGCTGTACATCTCTATGACTCTATGTCTCTATGTACAGCATGGAAACAGAATATTCAGTCCAACTTGTCCATGCTGACCAGATATTCGAAAGTCATCTAGTCCCATTTGCCAGCACCTGGCCCATATCCCTCTAAACCTTTCCTATTCATATACCCATCCAATGCCTTTTAAATGTTGTAATTGTACCAGCCTCCACCACTTCCATACACACATCAGCCTCTGTGTGAATAAGTTGCCCCTTAGGTACCTTTTAAATCTTGCCCCCTCACTCTAAACTGATGCCCTCTCAGTTGTGATTCCATGTGAACTAATTCTGATATCTCTAATTTTAACCAATGTGCACCTTGCAACTTATCTCCTTTCTCCGTGGTGTCTTTCTTGGATGTATGTGTGTCTGACTGTGCGTCACAAACTATTTCCCTGTGTTTGAATGCAGTAGTAAACCTTTCTATGCCTAAAAAAACCTTGCTGTGGTTCATTTTTAAATCAGACTTCACAAGCAGGGTTTAAGAAATCACGGCACCGCCTGTTTCAACTTGGAAAAGAATATAAAAAGAAGAAAAATTTAGAAGATCTGTAACTGATAGGAGAGAAGGACAATAAAAATAATTCAATTCACTTCTTCTTGTGTGACATTTCAGAAATGTACCCATGTCCAGCCCACCATTTTTAAAGGCACATAGAATCTTCCTGAATCTGCAGAAGTCTGGCAAGTGTGTCTGTGGTCATGCACTCAGACCTTAGTTATCAACTTTTCAAGCTGCTTTTTCAACAGTGTTGGTGGACATTCACTTTAGGCACACAATCTGGTTTGTTTCAGGAAATTTTCCTGTAATAATAGTGAACTGGAGTTCCATCCACATGTCAAAGCCTTTTAAGTACAGCCAGTTAAAAAGCTATTGCTGGACCATTCCCATGAATTAGCCAGATGAGATTGGCAAGCCTCTCACTATAATAGGAACTTTCCTTACTTTACAAGAGTACGGTTTAGTTTTTGTTCGAATGAATTTATCGGGATTTTTTTTTTAAAGTGCACACAAGGATTCTTAATTTATTCATTCCTTCAAGTACAAATTGCAGTTGTGGAGGGTGAGAGGTCAGCAGGGATTAAGGCTGTGTTTACTCCTTTAAGTGGATCTGGCATTAATGTAGAATTGTTGAAGAATAGAATGTGCTCTCTGTCTAGTCCTTGCATTGAGTTGCAATTCCTTTGCAGACTGCTACCACACTTTTGGCCTAACTTTCTTTTGGCTGCCTCTTTGCAGTGTTAGCACAAAGTATAATATTACTGCTGATCAAAGCTATTTTATAGTTTTTTTGTAAGCAGACCGCAAGTGCTTGATTAAGTAGACTCAGTAAGCCTTATCTGTAACAGATCTTTCATAAATATGTGCATTTACTGTAGAATTACCCCTGTCGTGAATGTCTGGAAATTGTCTCACTCTACAAGAAACTTCCTCTTTAAATTTAGCCTCTATGTAAATAGGAAATTATTTTTTGCTGATGTTGTGAATCAAGCTTAAAGTATTATTGTATAATTTAACCAACATATCTGCTGTTTTATTAGTGTAAATATAATAACTGTCAGGCAAATGTTGGGCCATTTTTAATTGTACCATCATAATGTGGATCATGAAGCCCAAGATATTTTCTGGAAATTATAAAGCGATTGTTTGGGATTAGTAGTTACTTGCTCATTGTCAATGGTAACAAATAGTTTGTTGTGTATAATAGCAATGAGAATGCTGGTATTGTGATGAAAGAATGCAGCAAAAAATGTGTGCAATATAAATGTAATCCTTCACTATGCTGCCAGGTACAACTTAAAAGCATAACTCTACAATGAAAGGAAAATTGAGGTTTCTTTTACCCTTTTTCGGATTGAGTGTGTGTGTGTTGGGGGCGGGGTGGGGAGAGCAGATGAGTTAGGTGTCCACAAACTCATTGCCCCACTGCCAGAAATCTTATCATATTGCACACCGCTGCACTTGTTCCTTTGGAAAGCTTCTTGGCCTGTCAGCTAGGCTTCCACTGTGGCATCCTGGCTTTCCAAAAGCTGCTAGCCAATCAGAGGCCGACCGCTTCTGGGTCATAAAGGCTTAAGCTTTGGGGGATTCACAAGTTTAAAGGTAGGTCTCACTGTTTTGTTTCTCATGAAGAGAGGACGGGAGGAGATCAGAGATGTTGAAGCAAGAGTAGTGAGTGGATTTCAGAGCTGCTGCCCCTGCCCTTGCCTCCTATTTGCAGCTGCCACCTTGGTTACTCAGTTGGGAAATCAGCCACTTTTCTTGCTTACTGGAATGCAGGTAATTGCAGGTAATGAAGGCAAACAACCTTCTCAACATAGGAAGTAAGTTCCCTAAAGGCATTAGGCCCGTTACTAAAAAATGCAAGAAGACTAATGCCTTCTGTAGTTCTTAGGATGAAAACATTTGGGATTTAGCTGTGTTCCAAATGCATTTGGTATTCCACTGCAAAACCTATCGCCAGTTTTGTGTTTAATACCCAAGAAATGTTTGCAGCACATACCAGTTTTTACTTTAATAACCTTTCACCTATCCAGCTTCCAATATTATAACTTCATTTTTCCATTGGCACTAACAGAATCTGTTGCACATAACCATTCAGTAATGTAGAATATTATATGTGTAATGATGAGGGTGCTACTAACATAATGAGGGAGACCTGTTTTGACAATTACCCATTTGCTCCTCCAAATTGTAAGCAGATGTTTATAGAGTAATGTAAGTAGATGATGCAGAAACTAAGACCAATAAATTTTAAAGTACTGAATTTGTTTGCAAGTGTAATACCTTGGAAACTGTTTGTAATATTTATAAGCATAATTGATATTCACCAGTTATAAATACGTAGTTGCCCCAAGCCCATTAAAGATCAGAATCCTCACAAGGAGGGAGATGCCGATTCAAGCTCAGCTCAGTGCAACCACATCGGAACAGGAAATATTAAAGCAGAAGATGGATTTGTATGCTCCAACAAGAGGAATATCCTGTCAACTGCTCTGGACTTTCGTCTTCCCTAACTAGTTTTCTTCATGTTTCTTTATCCTGTCGTGAATGCAATGATTCATGCATGGAGTGTGCTCCTACATATGTGAACTCTGTAAGCACATCATATGGTGTGCCTGTCCTAGGTTGACTAATAAAATAATTCCAGAAAGCAGACACTTATATTTTTCATTGTTCATTGCTTGTATTCCTTAATGGGCTTAGGGCCAGTATGTTGTTATAACTGGTGAATATCAATTATGCTTATGAACATGGCAACATTTCCCAAGATATTTCAATTGCTAACAAATTCAGTACCTTAAAATTCAGTTACGATTGAGGTTGGAGAGTGAACTCTTGCTCTCTAGTCCCATAACTCCACTGGTTAAAAAATAAATTTAAATACTTACCCAATTACTCATATAGCCAATTTTGAATTTTATTTATATTTGATTTAGAATTTTAAAAAGGCCTTCGACTGGGTCTCTTTAATAAACAACAAAATTCTTGAATTAATTTAAGAATAGGACTGATTCAGCAAGATTGTAATGTTGATTATCACAGTTTGAAGCAGGAAAGTATAAATATAAAACCTTTTATCTGACACAGTCATACAAATACCAATTAATGAAAAAATTAAGAACTTTCTCAACAGAGATTAACTTTTGGGGAAAATAACACTTTAGCCAATAATGATTTGTTCTTGACAGAAAAAAGGGATCAGTTTTGAATAGTTCAAGATAGCTTTTAGTTAGCGTCCTCGCACACAACAGATAAGTGGCAATACAATTAGAGCTGTCACTGGGATCTTTGCCCCACACAGTTCACTCAGGAATTATCGAGAATTCAGAGGCTTATCTGGAGAACAGCTGGCTCTCACTCTGGACTTTCCAGAGAGTTTTTTCCTCAGACAGACAGAGTCAGCTGGCTCCCTTCTCTCTTAACAGCCTGAACCCCAACAGAACTTCAGACTAATCCAAAACAAAGTCACAAACCTAGAAATATGACCTCCAGTAAACAAGCCAAAACAACTAGAGTAATTAACAAGACATGTTACTTCCAGAAAGCATCTTTTAACAAATAATTCTCAACATGTCTTTTTTGTGACCCCTTTTAGAAAACAGAATCCTTTAAATGTGAAGTGTCAAAAAATATTAAGGATAAAGCATCTTTGTAACAGTTCCTTCTGGATCATAGTAAAAAGAATGAAAGCAAAAATTTTACAAATATTCAGAATATAGCTGAGAAAGCGAATGTACCAGACAGATGAGTTTCAATGGTCTAGATGGCATTTTTCCATCCTCAGTTCTCCTTTGTTCTCATGTACTGTAACCCTCCCCTCTCCTTAACATTACAAAGCATTTTGTTTCCAATTTGTAGCTGCCACAGCGTTGTTCTTAATGCTTTTGCCCTGCACGTTTCCACATTCTTGGCAAAGTGAGTGGTGTACAATTGTACATATGTGGATGGTATAAAAAAAAATTACAATCTATTACAGTGATGTGGGAGATGACTTTGAATAACATTTGCAACACTAAACTTGTATTAATTATAATCACTAACATGTACTTTTTAAAATAAGCATGCTGAAATTTCAGTAATCTACCAAGCAATGTATACGTGGATGAGTCTGTAGGCCATAAATATAACAAGGCAGGGATAGAATTTCCTGCCCTTCTTGAGGTGTGTCTGGTGACAGTGGGCACATTAGTTAAGGCATTACAGTAAGGGCACTGCCACCTTTTTGTCTCTGCTCTGAACACCACTGGGGAGGAAGGCACTTGGATGGGCTTGTCAATTGAACTGGGGAATTAATGCCCCATAAATGCCTCATGCTGCTTAGCTGGTATTCAGCCAGCAGTAGGCAGGACAGTTGCCAATCAGGAAGCCTAAGAAGAAAAACCTGCTGAGATTGCTTGCAGGCTTGGATGGGAGCACGAGGAGCTTGTTCAAAGACACTTGGTGCCTGATTGAGGGATCCAGGATTAAAGAGGAAGAGCTTTGTTGAGAGGGAACCCCCGCCCTTGCTGTTGAGTCATTGTCAATTCAACAGTCCTTCCCCCCCCCGCCTCCCCTGCTCCCCCGCTTCCCCAAGACACTGCTTTTACTGGGCAAGTCAGATTTCTGGACTGACATCTGGCTTGATAGACTTTTTTTTTGTTTTACTTTGGATAAAACCCTGTTCTCTTACTGAAACATATGCACACAATGTTGCAGATTTGTTTTAACAATAAAACAAAATTTATTTAGTAAAAGTAATGAAAACAAAATAGCATCAACCAAGTTATTTATATATGATACCTTTACAGATTTTGAAACAGATAATAGAAATATAATCCCATTAATCCTAAAACATTAGTTTACAGATCCACAAGACACCCCTTTACAGTACCAAAAAGCCCTCTGGGTACAGTACTCACCAGGAAATCAAAATCTGTTTTCTTAACACCTCAATAGTCTTAGGTTAACTGTGACGTCATTCCCCCAGTCTGGAAAATCTGCTTGCTTTTACTTGGAGCTTTCATATATCTGAGTGTAAATGTTCTTAGCTTTGAGTAACCTCTTCAGAGTTTTAGCCAAACACATATGATCTGGGACTGTGCTGAACACCTCACTCTGAGGTAATCTAGTTTTTCCAACTTCTTCCTTTCTAAGGAGCACTGTTTCAAACTTCATCTAAGGATTTTTATATAACTGCTGCAAGGCTGAAAATTTAAAGAAAACTTTTCTGTTTTTCTCAGGCTTAAAGAAATTCCAGAATTTTCAACAGAAACCTTGACGTGCCATTAGTTACTTTGCTCAGTTATAAACTCATCTAATGTACCCAAGCAGCTAACTCCCTCAAGCCATTTTAAAAGAGATCACTACAAACATCTACAAATTAATCACTAAACTCTTCAGACACACAGAAAAACTTCACCACTGATTTAAATTTTGAAAATCCAAACCTTAGATAAATATTAAAAACATGTGTCATACAGGCTACATCAGGCACCTGAAGGACTCTAGGTTGTAGTCTTTTATCTTTGTTTTGTACTTGACACTAGCCTTTTGTCTTGCACGTGTGTGTGTATTTTGATTACAGTGAAAATGGTTAACGATAGTTTAGTTAGAAAAAGCCTCATGCTAGTTAAGAGCTTAAACCTTTCTTTTGTGACCAGTCAAGGAAGTCGAAAGGAAGGGAGCGGATTCATCCCTCCTTACCTAGTCATGACACATCATTTCAAGTAAAAATAAACGGAATACGTTAGAGAATCACTACCACACAGAACAAGGCTATTGAGCCCATTGAGTCCATGCTGGCTGTCTGTAAACCAGTCCAGTCAGTTCCATTCTCCTGTTTTATCCCCTTAGCCTGATAAGTTTATTTCTCTCAATTATTCTTTCCTTCCAGTTTCCTTTTTAAATCATTGATCATCTCCAATTCCACTTCCTTTCCAGGCCACAAGTTCCGTTTACTTTAGAAAAAAGTATTCCTCATACCCTGCTGTATTCCTTGATCAAAACCTTAAATCTGTGTACTACTAGCTAACAAGAGCAGTTTTCTTCTGTTGTTAAGGCTGTTGTAATCTAGTAGGCCTCCCTGATCAATCTTCCCATCCTGCCACAAATTGATGCCTTTAAGTGGTAATGAAGATTCTTTACTTCCCAGTGAATGGAGTTTTCTTAGGCAATATCTTGGGATCAAAGATGATTTCCTTCTGTTTTCGAAATGTCATCCTGAGATGACCAAATAGTCCAATGATGAATCTGTACACTGTGCCACAGGGGAGGGGGGAGCAGCTGGCATTTCTTGAGAAGGTCAGGGCAATTTTCAGGTTTTAGTACACTTCTGCTGTTTGTTTTTGACATCCAGCTGGGCCTGTTGGATATGTTGCAAATGGTTGGCACCTTCACAGATACTTTTTTTTCTCCAGTTTGGATGGTTTTGAACAAGGTTTTCTTGCAACTCCATATGTATATTGCATTTTCCATGCCTCCGACATATTCAGAATGGCAGGTAACGCTACTGCATTGTGGATCATGAGCTTAGTTCTGGGTTTGAGGTCTTTGTCATCAAGCATTCTCTGTTCCTCAAATGGCTAAATGCTGTGCTGATATGTTGGAGTCGATGTTGAATTTGATTGTTTATGTTTTCCCTCATTGAAGGAGGCTCCCAAGGTGTGAGTGTTGATCCCCATCATGCAGAGGTTCCAGTGGCTCTTTATGGTCATACATGAAGACCTTTGTCTTCTGGAAGTTTTGCCCAAGGCCCATTTTCTCAGATGTCTCTGAATGCTTCAATGTTGACAGTATAGAGCCAAAGGAAAATACATGTTTTGTACAGTGTATCCCTAGACTGAAACCAGTGAATCCAGCTGTAAATTGAATCTTACCCTAATCCAAAAATATCTTGACCAGAAGTATTCTCTTATCCATGTCCCCTCTGTTGATTGATCATAGGTCGGTTTTGGCGTTGGAAGTAAAATCACATTTGCCACTAAATGGTCCTTCCATATATTCCTGCAGAAGGATTTAACGCACTGGTGTTCATTGTATGCCATACTCTCGACCTTGCATGTATTTCTACAATTACACAGTGTGCAAAGAGTTTGTTTAAAAGCTCAGCATGCAGCCATTTGGCATCTATCGGATTCGATTAAGAACAAATGTATTAATTCTGTACAGTTCACTCCGTGTGGGTCTGGCCCACGTCAAGACGTAAAGAGAGAACAGATGAAAGGTAATACTCTGATATTTCTCTTCTACTGAGAAGCTGTACTCGACAGGAGCACAGTTTGAAGATTCAGGGGCACTCTGTTGTCGTTCCCTTCAAGTACAGCACTCCACTAGGAATGCAGATCACACAATGACTCCTATTATACTCCCTAGTTATAACAGTTCTTAAAAAGAAGATGGAGTGAATGTTAACATTTCTTTCTTTATTTGGTAAGGAGGGAAGATAAGATTCATCCTTTATATTTAACAGGGGTTCAGTTGAATACGTGGTCTGTGCACTGTTGGATTTTTATTAAGTTCTTGGGTTATATTGTTATTGAGCTGCACTTAAACAAAATTTGCTAATTGCTAGTAACAGACACTTAAGTTTGAAACAAAGAGATAACTTTTTGCCTCAGACTGGTGTCTGGGAGGCTGACTGGCAGGACACAAAGCCCATACGGCTGATAGCCTTTGCCCAGAATAAGAGGACTCGGCCTCATTTACACTGGGCTCATAGCTGGAGCTAATGGCTAGAAATTGAGTGCTTCAGGAGCGTCCTGCAGTTCCAGGTAGAAGTATGAAGAGACTCAACAAGGCCAGGACAAAGTAGGTTCTTGGAAAGGGCTGGGGTGGTGGGTGATGTTTGGCCTAACCAGCCTTTTCGGTCCCCTTCTGTTGCATCGTTACTTGATGCTATTTGAAGATTGCACAATTTAGGCTCGAGTAAAATCCGGCCAAAAATGACAGATTGGTTTCATTGTAGAATCCCTACAGTGTGGAAGCAGGCCCTTCAGCCCAACAAGACCCAGACCCATTCCCCCTACCTTATATTTACCCCTGACTAATGCGCCTAACCTACACATCCCTGAATTTAGCATGGCCAATTCACCTGACCTGCACATATTTGAACTGTGGGAGGAAATCCATGCAGAGATTGGGAGAACGTGTAAACACCACGCAGTCACCCGAGGTTGGAATAGAACCCTTGTCCCTGGTGCTGTGAGGCAGCAGTGCTAACCACTGAGCCACTATGCAGCCACAGTTTGGCTTCCTGTTGCTACTCTAAGAGCTTGGACATCATTTTAAATGAGATCTGAGCCAAAGACCACTCTGAGCCACCCTGTGTCTGTAGTTATGTCCCAGTGAACATTGTCACAAATGAAATGCAGCAGCACTTGGGGCAGTAGGTTGATGATCTGCCATTTTTGAACACATTGGTCCATTTCCATAAGGCAGGAGGGATGAAAATTGAGTTCTAACTGGCATCAGTAAACTTTCCTGTCAACTGCATCATCTTTATTCGCTAATCGTTGAAAGCAGAAAAGCCTCATAGAACTGCAAAGGGCCTCACGTAAACACCTGCTCTTATCCCCAATGTAATTAAACTTCCCAGGAAAGAGGAAATGGACAGGATAACAAATGTGTGATAGGAATCAAGGCAGCTGCGTAAGTTTGAGTTTTAACAGAACTTGAACCCCAAGGGTTCACTTTGCTTTGGTCCTTGCTTTGATTTTTCAGCATTATGAGAAATTAATGCAATACAGAGAATGCACAGTGTACAATTGACCCTTTGGTTTACTGCCAGGTACAATTCCATTCATTTTCCTTTGTTATGATGAAGATTGCAGTACAACACAGTCATCCCTCTGAGAGATACATTTTGTGTGCACCAACAGTGTTATATACTTCCTTCTTGCTTTACCATAACCCCAAAATGAGCTGTATAACCCCAGAGTACAGACCAAAATTGCAATCTTCTTGGAAGCAAAACCACCTTAAGCATGTTGCCCTTCATCAGAACTTATTGCATGATGCTTCTCCCATGTTAGTCTTGAAGGGAGACATGTATAATATCCAGGGAAATCATGTCTGTTAATTGCTATCAAACCAGTTCACTGGGAGGCCAACTCCTCTGCTGTTGAAGGTACAGGAGACCACTTGCAGAGTTTCTCTTCTTACTTTGGGTCTCTTCTCCAGGGCAAGTCTTCTGTAATATGGCAGCTTTCCAGCTGGCTACCTTTGGACTAGCCCAAAATGGAAGTATCCTTTAAGAGTTCAAAAATGAAAGATTTGCATTTATATAGCATCTTTCATGAACTTGGGGATGTGTCAAAAGGTTTGTGCAGTACATTTGAGTTGTGGTCACTGTTCCAGTATAAGTAATGTGACAGCTAATTGATACACACAACAGAGAGGAATGTGACCAGATAATCCGTTGTAGTCAAATAAAGTTGGCCAGGATACTGCGGAATATTCTCTTGCTGTTCTTTGAACTGATGCCTCAGGATCCTTTGCAACCACCTGGGAAGGCAGACAGGGCCTCTGTTTCATGTCAGATTAGAACAAACTTGTCCAATCCTCTTCAAAGGGGAACCATTCTCTCTCTCACTCTATTACCAATATTGTTTTCCTTCTTCAAGGTATTAGCCACAACAATATTTGTAAATGTTTGTTTGTGGCCCATATAATTCTAAGTTCTTAAGGTCTGGGAATGCATCTTTAATGTTTTCAAAATTTACAAATGTAAATTGTTGTAGTTGCACTCATTAACAGAAATGCAGACCATAATTTAAGTTCTGGAATTCTTTACATTTTAAGTTGCTTATTCCTTATCTTGAGAGGATTTGCTTCCTCTAGGATTGTGCTCTGAGGAAGGAAACAACGTGTAGTCAGGTTTTTTGCCAGTCTGTGCCTACAAAGGGCTGTGAGAGGGGTTTTTCCACTTGCTTCCTCTCCTTTGTTGTGTGAAAATGCTTGGTACCTACGCTGCACCTTTTCCTGACAAGGCAGCCTTAATTGGAAACTTGGCTGCAGGAGATTTCCAAACTGTACAGTTCAGTGGAGTGCAGTCTTAAGAAATCAATCCAACAGCTAGCTAATTCATTTTTATTTAAGCTTGAAATCGAGTTTTCCATTTGATTAAATTTAACTTTGTCATGATCTAACAGGAAGCTATTTTCATAGGGACAGGTGACTGAAGGTTTCTCCTTACAGAAGAAAACAAAAAGCACAACAAATGAGTGGAGAAATTTTGCAGGGAATACAAAATCTCTTCCCAAAGCAAATGATACATCTTGTCAGTTGATATAGAAGAAGTGTTTTCATTTTATTTTCATTGTAGATTTTGTAACTATTAACAAATAGTAAGCCTTTTTACAATATTAGAAATCTCATGGTTGTAAATTATCATCTTGCAGTCTCCACAGTTTACCTTTCACTGTTTGACTGTGAGAGAAGCAAAAATACACTTTCTTGAGAGATCAAGCAGACCAGCAGTTTGTGTTTCTCTTTGGCATTTGAGATAATTTCAGTGAAATTATGTTGAAGTAAAGGTGAACTTGAAGGCAGTGAAGTGAGGGAGGGTATTGCAGAGCTGGTCTTTAATGTGATATGGAGGTGCCATGTTGGACTGGGCTGGACAAAGTCAGAAGTCACGTGACACCAAGTTATAGTTCAACAGGTATTTTTGAAATCACAAGCTATTGGAGCACTGCTCCTTCATCAGGTGCAGTGCATCAGCAACATTTCCTCACTTATCGCCTACCTTTCTCCGAGACCCACCACCCCCTCACCCTAAATTTACCTCTCAACTATCTTCCCCCGCACCAGGCCTGAAGAAGGGTCCTGCCTGAACCGCTGACTGTCTTGCTCCTCGGATGCTGCCTGATCTGCTGTGCCTTTTCTACAGCCACATTTTATCAACTCAGAGTTGGAAGGCCGCAGAGATCTCAGAAAACTGAGAAGATTGCAGAAATAGGGAAAAGGAGTTTGAACACCAAGAGCAGATGAACATTAAATGAGACAATCATTGTTGGTTTGTGAGCTGCAGGGAATATCTTCAGACAAATGTGGCAACTGCAATGACAGTGGCGGCCAGTTTCTGTACCACAGATTAGATATACAGATGGTATGTGATAATTGGTTGCAAACTGGTACATTCCTCTTTCATTGGAAGTACCTGCTGAAATACTTCATTCATTCTATGAAAATTTGGGCTCCTTGCAGATCAACAATGCTATCTGTGTTTGGAACCACAATAGATGGGTGAGTTCCTAAATGAATATTTCTCATGCGTATTTACCGTGGGAAAAGACATGAAAACTAAGGAACATAGAGAAATAAATAGTGATATATTGAAAAGAGTCCACATTCCAAAAGAGAAGGTGCTGGTCATCTTAAAACATGTAAAGGTAGATGAATCCCCAAGACTGATCAAGTGTACCCCAAGACATTGTGGGAGGTGAGAGTAGAAAATGTAGGGCCCCTAACAGAGACATTTGTATTATCGCCAAGGGCGAATTACCAGAAGACAGAGGGTGGCTAATGTTGTTCAATATTTATGAAAGGCAGCAAGGGAAAACCAGGGAATAGACCACTGAGCCCTACAGTAGTGGTGAGTAAGTTGTTGCAGGGAATACTAAGAGAGGGGATCTACATGTATTTGGAAAAGCAAAGGCTGATTAATGATAGTCAGCATGGCTTTATTCATGGGAAATTGTGTTTCACAAATTTGATTGAGTTTTTTGACAAGGTGACCAAGAGCATAGATGAAGGCAGAGCGTAGACATCATCTACATGAACTTTAGCAAGGCCTTTGACAAGGTTCTGCATGGTAGGCTCATTAGTAAGGTTAGATCACATTGGATCCAGGGAGAGCTAGCCAATTGGATACAAAATTGGCTTGATGGTAGGAGTCAGACAGTGTTGGTAGATGGTGTTATTCCGACTGGAAGCCTGTGATCAGCAGTGTGCCGTAAGAGTCAGTGCTGGGTCAACTGTTGTTCATCATTAAGATCAATGATTTGGATGAGTAGATAGGAGGCATGGTTAGTAAGTTTGCGGATGACATTGAAATCGGTGCTATAGTGGATAGTGAAGAAGGTTATCTAATAATACAATAGGACCTTGATCAACTGGGTCAAGTGGGCCAAGGAGTGGTGGATGGAGTTTACTTCAGATAAATGCAAGGTGTTGCATTTTGCTAAGACACTCCACAGCTTAACTTACACAGCTAATGGTCAGGCCCTGCCAAGTGTTGTTGAACAGAGAGACATAGGGGTGCAGGTCCATAGTTCCTTGAAAGTGGCATCACATGTAGACAGGGTGGTAAAGAAGGCATTTGGCATGCCTGCTTTCATCGGACAGGGCATTGAGTGCAGGAGTTGGGCCATCATGTTACAGATGAAAAAGAATTGGTCAGGCCACATTTGGAGTACTGTGTGCAGTTCTGGATGCCCCAGTATAAGAGGCTTGTTATTAAACTACAAAGAGTACAAAAAAAATTTACACGGATGTTACCAGGACTGGAAGGTTTGAGTTATAACAAGAGGCTGGATGGGTTGGAACATTTTTCTCAGGAACTTAGGAGACTGAGGGGTGACCTTGTAGAGGTCTATAAAACAATTAAGGGCTTTTGCCTGAAACATCGATTTTACTGCTCCTCGGATGCTGCCTGAACTGCTGTGCTCTTCCAGCACCACTAATCCAGAATCCAGTTTATAAAACAATGACAAGCATAGATAAGGTGAATAGTCAAGGTCTTTTCCCCAGGGTAGGGGTAGTCCAAAACTAGAGGGCATAAGTTTAAGATGAGAGGGGAAAGATCTACAAGGGATCTGAGGGGCAACATTTTCATACTGAGAGTTGTGCGTGCATGGAGTGAGCTGCCAGAGGAAGCTGGCAGGTAAGTACGATTACAATGCTTAAGAGATATTTGTATTATGGATAGAAAAGGTTTAGAGGGATAGGGGACAACTGCAGGCAAATGGGACTAGTTCAGATTAGGAAACCTAGTCAGTATGGGCAAGTGGGGTTGAAGGGCCTGTTTCTGTGCTGTATGATTCTATGACTCTAATTTAGCACGCCTGGACAATGACTGAGAATGTAGGTAGAGTAGGGAGAAGTGGAGGCAAGAAAGTTTTCAGTGTGAAATGCTCCTGGCCCAGAGGGAAACCTTAAAGCAGATTAAAAAACATTTTCATATTAACAATCAATGCAAAAAATACTATGTCAGGACCAGAGCTGAAGATGCCTCTTAAAAACAGTCTTCAATGGGAATTCCAAATAGGATTCTTGGATTCGTGAGGAGGAATCTCTGGTATTTCAATGAGAGTATAAGAATTACAGCTTATCAAGCATTAGTTTATTCTATCGTATGCAAGTTGTGTGTAGGATCCTTACACAGTGAGAGGTTACAAGAAAGATTGAAGCGATCTATTCAATGCTGTATGATTCTGTGCATAGCAGTCTGAGAAATCAGTGTCTGGAATGGAAATTGCAACAACAAAGTGAGGTGAAAGATAGAGCGACCACCTTTTACAAAATGAACTGGTGTAAATTGATTATAACAAGTACCTGCTTACCTGATATGACAAAACAGGAGGTTAGGCTGGATACTACTGAGGATCTTTCAACGTGGAGCATGTAAAAGTGGTCAGATTCCCAGCCCAACATGTTCCCAGCCTCTGAAGCCCACCTCCACAATACAGAAAGTGCTGAGATCAGCCCATCGCCCTCAATACATAAATAAATCATTCACGGCCAATGTTAAAAATTTAATTGACTCCAACATAAAGCTGGTGGTGTGGAGAGCCAATTATTTTTAAATGTTACTCAACTATTGGGGAGGAAGGCAGGGTATTGGGTTACCCTCTTGAAAAGATAATAATCTAGATTTTATACTTATCAATCAAGCCAGCCCTCACTCTTCTCCATTCCAATGGAAACAAGCCCAGTCTGTCCAATCTATTCTCAGAAGACAGCCCACTCATTCCAGGGATCAATCCTGTAAACTTTCTGTGAACCATCTCCAACATATTTGCATCCTTCCTGAGAGAAGGAGAGCAAAATTTCACACAGGGTTAAAAATATGGTATCACCAGTGCCCTATAAAACTGACGTATAACATCCTTACTTTTTATGTTCAATTCATCTCATAATAAAGGAATGTTAGTCTTGCTGTGTACCTGTTGTATCCACATATTCATGTTTTGTGACACCTGCATCAGCACACCTATATCCTTCAGCATCTCAGGATTCCACAGTTGCTCTGTGTTAATAATAAACTTACGTTTAAAGTTTGCATGTCTGGATGTGAATTGAGGACAGTTAGTTTGAGATGTACTACCTGGTGTGTATGAATTCCTGATAAAAGGCTTTTGCCTGAAACATCGACTCTCCTGCTCCTCGGGTGCTGCCTGACCTGTTGTGCTTTTTCAGCATCACACTCTTGTCTCTGATCCCTATAGAGTCAAGTCTCCACATAAATGTCTTCCTGTGTTTCCTCCGGACATCTGAGGCTGCTTTAATCCAGGCTGGCATGGTCTGGTGTGACAACCTGCCAAGGTGCTCCGAGGGGGGAGCAGAAAGTCCTATTTCAGCAAAGCAGGGCACTGATTTCCCCCTGTCTGCCGTGTCTGGGACAAATCACTTTAAACTGTGCTCTCTGGTTCTTGATTGTTCACAAGCAGGAATACTTTCTCCCAACATTCTATCCAGCCTCCTCATAATTTTACAAACTTCTATTAAATCTTATCTGAACCTTCGTCTCTCTAAGGAGAGCAGTCCCAACCTCTTCAATCTATCCTCATTACTCAAATTTCTCATCCCTGGAGCCATTCTTGTAAATTGCTTCTGCACTCTTTAGGAAGCTAGGGAAGTGATTGCTGCGCCTCTTGCTGAGATATTTGTATCATTAATAGTCACAGATGAGGTGCCGGAAGACTGGAGATTGGCTAATGTGGTGCCACTGTTCAAGAACGGTGGTAAGGACAAGCCAGGGAATATAGACCGGTGAGCCTGACATCGGTGGTGGGCAAGTTGTTGGAGGGAATCCTGAGGGACAGGATGTACATGTATTTGGAAAGGCAAGGACTGATTAAGGATAGTCAACATGGCTTTGTGCGTGGGAAATCATGTCTCACAAACTTGATTGAGCTTTTTGAAGAAGTAACAAAGAAGATTGATGAGGGAAGAGTGTAGATGTGATTTATATGGACTTCAGTAAGGTGTTCGACAAGGTTCTCCATGGGAAACTAGTTAGCAAGGTTAGATCTCACGGAATACAGGGTGAACTAGCCATTTGGATACAGAACTGGCTCAAAGATAGAAGACAGAGGGTGGTGGTAGATGGTTGCTTTTCAGACTGGAGGCCTGTGACCAATGGAGTGCCACAAGGATCGGTGCTGGGTCCACTACTTTTCATCATTTATATCTGTCATCTTTTGGGCGGCATGGTGGCTCAGTGGTTAGCACTGCTGCCTCACAGCACCAGAGTCCCAGGTTCAGTGATTAGAATGGTGCTGGAAAGCACAGCAGTTCAGGCAGCATCCAAGAGTCCTCGTATACTGCCTGAACTGCTGTGCTTTTCCAGCACCACTCTAATCTAGAATCTGGTTTTTAGCATCTGCAGTCCTTGTTTTTACCTAGTTTTTCCCAGGTTCAGTTCCAGCCTCGGGCGACTATCTGTGTGGAGTTTGCACATCCTCCTTGTGTCTGCGTGGCTTTCCTCCGGATGCTCCGATTTCCTCCCACAGTCCAAAGATGTGCACGTTAGGTGGATTGGCCATGCTAAATTGCCCATAGAGTTAGGTTCATTAGTCAGAGGGGAATGGGACTGGGTGGGTTACTGGTGGAGTTTCGGTGTGGACATGTTGGGCCGAAAGGGCCTGTTCCGCACTGTAGGTAATCTAATCTATATAAATGATTTGGATGCGAGCATAAGAGGTATGGTTAGTACGTTTGCAGATGATACCAAAATTGGAGATGTAGTGCACAGCGAAGGAGGTTACCTCAGATTACAGTAGGACCTTGATTAGATGGGCCAATGGGCTGAGAAATGGCAGCTGGAGTTTAATTCAGATAAATGCGAGGTGCTGCATTTTGGGAAAGCAAATCTTAGCAGGACTTATACAAAGTTTGTGCGAAGATTTGTAGCTCGGGTGCTCATTGTTGTGGTTCTGTTCGCCGAGCTGGAAGTTTTTGTTGCAAACGTTTCGTCCCCTGGCTAGACAGAGAACAGCCAGGGAATTCCTAGAGGCATGGCATTCATCTACAAACTCCATCAACAAACACATCGACCTGGACCCAATATATCAACCACTACAGCGGACAGCTGAAACTGACAACCAGAAGCGGCAGGGACAGACCACTATAAACACCGGAGGAAACATCAAAGAAGCACTTCGCAGGAGGCTCCCAAGCACTGATGATGTCGCCTAGCCAGGGGACGAAACGTTTGCAACAAAAACTTCCAGCTCGGCGAACAGAACCACAACAGGACTTATACACTTAATGGTAAGGTCCGAGGGTGTGTTGCTGAACAAAGAGATCTTGCATTGCAGGTTCATAGCTCCTTGAAAGTGGAGTCGCAGGTAGATAGGATAGTGAAGAAGGCATTTGGTATGCTTTCCTTTATTAGTCAGAGTATTGAGTACAGGAGGTAATGTTGCGGCTGTACAGGACATTGGTTAGACTACTGTTGTAATATTGCGTGCAATATTAGAAAGATGTTGTGAAACTTGAAAGGGTTCAGAAAAGATTTACAAGGATGTTGCCAGGGTTGGAGGATCTGAACTTACAGGGAGAGGCTGAACAGGCTGGGGCTGTTTTCCCTGGAGCTTCGGAGGCTGAGGGATGACTTTATAGATGTTTATAAAATTGAGGGGTGTGGATAGGATAAATAGACAAAGTCTTTTCCCTGGGGTTGGGGAGTCCAGAACTAGAGGGCATAGATTAGACTAGATTCCCTACAGTGTGGAAGCAGGCCCTTTGGCCCAACCAGTCCGCAATGACCATCTGAAGAGTAACCCACCCTGACCCATTTCCCTCTGACTAAGCACCTGACAGTCTGGGCAATTTAGCATTGCCAATTCACCTGATCTACACATCTTTAGACTGTTGGAGGAAACCAGAGCACCCGGAGGAAACCCAGACAGACACGGGGAGAACGTGTAAACTCCACACAGACAGTCACCCGAGGCCGGAATCGAACCTGGGACCCTGGTACTGTGAGGTAGTAGTGCTAATCACTGAGCCACCGTGCCGCCCCAGTAATGCCGGGCAGCGCCTGTAGTTAACTGGATGCGAACACGCAACCAGGTGGATTTGAATGAAATCGAAGTAACTACTGAGCTAGAGCTGGTGTTTAGGATGAGAGGGGAAAGATATAAAAGAGACCTACAGGGTGACTTTTTCACACAGAGGGTGGTACGTGTATGGAATGAGCTGTCAGAGGAAGTGGTGAAGACTGGTACAATTGCAACGTTTAAAAGGCATTTGGATGGGTATATGAATAGGAAGGGTTTAGAAGGATATGGGCCAACTGCTGGCAGGTGGGACTAGATTGGGTTGGGATATCTGGTCGGTGTGGACAGGTTGGACCAAAAGGTCTCTTTCCGTGCTCTACATCTCTATGACTCTATGACTCTCTCCAATGCGTTCACATCCTTCCTATCGTGCGGCACCCAGAACTGTACACAATACTCCAGCTGAGGTCCAACAAGTAATCTATACAAGTTCGATGTCACTTTCTTGTTCTTCTATTCTGCACCCCTATTAATAAAGCCAAGGTACTGTATGTTTTATTAATTGCTCTCTCAACCTGTTCACAGTCTGCAATTCTTCTACATTTCATATCATGTGCAAAATTTGAAAGTGTCCCCTGCATGCCAAGAGTTAGTTCACTAATATATATCAGGAAAAGCAATAGTCCCAATACCAAACCCAGGGGATCTCCACTACAAACCTTCAAAAATTTTCATTAACTATTTCTATGATTCCTATCACTACAAACCTTCGAAAATATCCATTGACTATAACTCTGACTTCTATCACGTTGCTTCTATTAAGTTTCCTCAAGGTCTATTGTATGGCAACGTTTCAAATGCCTCATTGGACATTTCTGTTACCTCTTCAAAAAGCTCCTGCTAATGCAATCCTGAAAAAGTGTTTCTAGAAGCTGAAGTTAGATGCCTCTAGTTTTGGACTTCAGTAACCTAGAAAAGACATCTTAGCTATTCACCCTATTCATTGCCCTCATGATTTTATGAACCCCCTTAAGGTCACCCCTCAGCCTCTCTCGCTTCAGGGAAAAAAGCCTTCTAATTCAAACCGTCCAATCCCAGCAACATCCTTTTAAATCTTTTCTGCATCCTCTCAAGTTTAACAGCATCTTGGGTGACCGGAATTCTATGCAGTATTCTGAAAGTGGCCTCACCAATGTCCTGTATAATCACAACATGACATACTCAGTGATCTGACAAATGAAAGCAAGCATGCCAAATGCCTTCTTCGCCACCCTGTCTACCCGTGACTCCAGTTTCAAGGAGCTATACACCTGCACGCCTCGGTCTCTGTTTGTCACCACTCCCCAGGGGCCTACCATTAACTGTGTTAATGAACAAAAATTCTCTCAGGCTCATTTTTTAAAGGCTCACTAATTTTTGAGTTTCAGATTTCCTTTATCCTTTGGAACAAGAAATGCCTCCTAACATTATCCATGAATGGCCCTGGCTGCAATTTTAAAACTGTGCCCGTATTCCTCATCCTTCTCCAGAACCAGCTACTACAAGGCACAATAACTCACAGTCCAACTCTGTGGCATCCTTCCCAATGACTCCTCATACACTGGCAACCTGACAGAAAGGGAAATGGAAACCATGTCTAACTCAGCTTTAAAAATATTCAATGATCTTTCATTAAGTTTCAATTCAAAGAGATGATCTTTTCACGATCTAAACAACTTATTTAAAAAATATCAAGAGCTCAAATTAGTGGACGACATATATTTCTTGTTTCTTGCAAAACTCAGTGCAAAATCAATGAGAAAAGAACACTCTTGGGCTGAATAACAGAGCAGTCCAGCATAATGAGCTGTGAAACACAGCAGTGACAATGTTATGAACTGGAGTTGCAGCATGTGCTTGTAATAAATGAGAGCTGGTGGCACACTTCCTTATATAAAAAAAGAGATGGCTCACATGGGATAGGATTGCATTCTTTGGCAAGCTTGTGACTCTTGGATGTTTCTGAGCAGATTAAACTTTTTTATTGTGACATCTTGGCAAAGGATGTGACTTGTGACTTTTGTTTCTAATAAAAATGATCTTCAAAGCCTAGCTGGATTTTATTATTGCTTTGTTTTTTTTTTGTTTAACAGCAGAAGTAGTAAAATATGCTGCTAAAAAACAACTCCACCTAAAAGATTGGACTTAATGATTTAATAGAAACACTGGTGTTTTTAATATCTGCACTGCTGGAGTAGTTAAGCTGCTGTGCGCTGGCAAATATCCAAAGATGCTGTGTTGTTTGTTGAAGGACCACGTCTTTACATTGATCTTGAGAGAAGAATGTCTACAAGTTAAATTGATTTCATCTGTAATCGGAATGCTTGTCCAAGTATCCATGGGTAGCATGAGCCTGGACGATATATTCACGTATGCTTCTGTTTGACAGGACAGTGACAGTTGGATTCAGATCATTATGAATAATTGACATTGTGGATCCAAGTTAATAAAATAAAAAGTCGGAGTGCTTTTAAAAAATAGAAAATAAGCACAGCAGGTTGAACAGTGGTCTGTTCTGGCTTTGTTCTACATTAAGGCACACAGACCTATTGCAGCAAGCACAAGGATAAACTGGGAGTAGTTGAGGCAGGTTCAATTGGGGCATTCAAGGGGATGTGGAATGGTTGTTTGAATAGAAATAGTGTGCAAGGGTGTGGGAATAAAGAAGGACATTGGCAGTAGGTTATGGTGTTCATTTGAAGAGGTGGTGCAGGCACAGTGGGCCAAATGGCCTCCTCCTTTGCTATGACTTGGAGGTACTGGTGTTGGACTGTGGTGGACAAAGTTAAAAATCATACAACACCAGATTATAGTCCAACTGGTTTATTTGGAAGCACTAGCTTTCAGCTAGCAGAAAGCTAGTGCTTCCAAATGAACCTGGTGTAGTGTGATTTTTAACTTTTTCCTCCTTTGCTGTAACACTGCTGTGATTCTGCTCAAGTGGTCGAATGCATTGATCAGGCTGTGTGCCCGTGTACAACCGAGTGAACATTTTCTGTATTGGGGTTCCTCGTGGGATCTTCACTGTTGCAACAAAATTAAAGTGAGTCCACAGCAATAGTTGTAAATTCCAGGAGAAATATTCCAGGTTATCTTGGCTCTGACGAAACTTAAAAGAAATACTTATCTTTTCCGCGGTCACCAATATGAGACTGCATTAGTGCCAGGAAAATCTGCCCTGACCAATCCATTACGTTTCCCATTCGGAGTAACCAGTTTTGCAGAGGGCCCTCGAACAGCCATGAGGCCTCCGTGAACATAATCGTGGAGCCTCATACCTTTTGTAGGCAACTATTAGTGATGCCAGAAAAGTGGTTTGATTTGTTTTCCAGTTTTCTAGAAGCTGTGCATAAGTTGGTCCTTTAAAGTCACAGCCCACGTGTCGTGGCACAAACAATTTGACAGGTAAATGAATAAGTCGTGCACTAAAAGTAAAATAGACAATGTGTCATTTCAAGATGTATGTGAACTCAACCATTAAACCAGACCTTGTTGCAACTGAAGACAGGTGTAAAATGGGTGCGCCGAAGATACAGTTTCTCACCCATTAATCTCAACTTTTAGGTTACTGTAGAGAATAACCTAAGTAACAAATGAGAATTAAGTATTTTGATAACCCAGTGGGTAACCGTGTTACACAATACAGTGCTGCTGTGAGTGTGCAGAGAAAGAGAACTCTAGGTTTGCTCTTTCTGTTGAATTAGCTGGTTTTAATTAAGGGGTTTCTGGAGGTTGTGGCAGTTGATCTTAATGCTTCCAGGGTGGAGGTAAAATAAATCAGTCTTGCATCCTATTCATAATCAACATCAAGCTATTTCTGCAATCTTAAAATGTCTTAGTAATTTCCTACTTTATATCAGTGACTCTGTTTCAGAAGTTCTTGCTTGTAAAAGTGCTGGGGGAGATGCTGAAAAGTTGGGGTACAAATGCTAGTCTTTCTTTTCTCTTTACATTTTGTTGAGTTGACGTGAAGTATATATATATTGTTCCTCTACATGGTAAGGTATACTGACCATTTTAGATTTTGAAATTTCAAGATCCTGTGTAATTCTCATTAAAATTAAATTGTGAAGTCAAACTGTGCATTTTATGAAACAAATTCTGTTAATGTTTATGCCATTTCTTCTCTTTCTTTGATCATTTTTCATTTCCTCTCCTAAAAGCACTGATTGTTTGCTGCAGTTCAACAGGCAACAGCAGCCAGTCTCATCCAATATTACGTATTAAAACATGATGGTTGTTGAACTGTAGAGAGAACAGTTTTCAAAGGGGAAGCAATGGCCAATTGGTATTATCACAAGATTATTAATCCAGGGATTCTGGTAATGTTCTGTGTGCCTGCATTCGAATCCTGCTATGGTAAGAGTGTGGAAATTAGATGAAACCTTTAAAAATCTGGAATCAAAAGTCTAATGGTGACCATGAAACCATTGTCAATTGTTGGGAAAAATTCATCTGGTTCCCTAATGTCCTTGAGGGAAGGAAACTTTCTTACCTGGTCAGGCCTGCATGTGACTCCAGGCCCACAACCATTTAGTTGACTTTTCAAAATCAGGGACAGGCAATAAATGCTGGCCCAGCTAGAAATGACTAGCATTTGTACCCCAGCTTTTCAGCATCTCCCCCAGCACTTTTACAAGATTGGATAAAAAATCATAACTGAGCTTTACCCTGATAGCATCCAACTTCACTCGCCAACATTTCCAACAGGAATTTCCAGATAACAGTCAAGACTAGGAATCTTGAGTGATCCTGTTGCCTTTGAATGTGAGGGTGATGAGCACCTGTAGCCTCCCATCACTTTGTGGAACAGTTAGCTGATAGATCAGGGTTAAAACTGGAGCTCTGTATGATACAGATACTAAATTGAGGTAACTATGGGAAATTATGTCATAACATTTTTGAATTTCCCCTGCACAAGCACGATGTTCAATTCTATTATTCAACTTATGCTCCAACTCCTAATGATAAATGTGTAAGATATTCTACAATAGATTTAGAAAATTGCTCAAACAGCTTCAGGAAACTATGCATTTGCAGGTAAATATTTGGATGCTTGGAATGTCATAGCGTTGGTGTATTTCTCAGGAAGAGTCATAAAGCAAGTCATTTCCCACCCTAGGAGGGACCAACAGCTAGCAACTTAGGTGCCTGATTGTCACTTAAAATGCTGGGTCATCCCTAGAGAAGATGATATGGGGTTTGCTCCTGGCCAACTTTGTCGAGATTCCATCAAGTCCATTAGTTAGGGCACCTGAGAGAAAGTTATTCTATATTGCCTAGTGCTGCACTTTTTTAAAAATTAAGCTAATTCAACTATACTCAACCAGAGAAAGCGTGACTATTCCATCACACTCCTTTCTTGAGTTTAAGGTGAAAGGCAGAAGGTTCGGAAGGGATTTGAGTAAAAGTCTTTTCACCCGGATGGTGGTGGGATCTGGAATGCACTGCCTGGGCGGGTAGAAGAGGCAGGTAACCTCACACTTTTTAAAAGGCATTTGGATAAGCATGTGAAATAGCATAACATTCAAGGGGGTGTGAATAGTGATTCGATTAGATTCCCTACAGTGTGGAAACAAGCCCCTCGGTCCAACAAGTCCACACTGACCCTCCGAAGAGCAACCCACCCAGAACCATCCCCCTCTGACTAATGCACCTAACACAATGGGCAATTTAGCATGGACAATTCACCTGACTTGCACATCTTTGGATTGTGGGAGGAAACCAGAGCACCCGAAGGAAACCCACACAGACACGGGGAGAACGTGCAAACTCCACACAGACAGTCACCCGAGGTTGGAATTGAACCCGGGTCCCTGGTGCTGTGAGACTGCAGTGCTAACCACTGAGCCACTGTGCCGCCCGAGTGTAGATTTAGTGTAGCTTTGGCAGTACAAATGTCATGGGCCAATAGTTTTCTTCTATGAGCCTTGTAAGTATTATACAGGCTTCAAACGTTTAGGAAGTGAGTCATTAGCCACAGAATATGCAGCCTTTGCTCTGTTTTAGTCACATATTATACATATGGCTAATCGAACATCTCTTCAAAAGCGAGTGCCAAGACATTGTTAATGAGGAATTTGTAATGTCATGCCATTGAATACCTAAGAAATTGAGCTGGAACTGTGTTGCTGGAAAAGCGCAGCAGGTCAGGCAGCATCCAGGGAACAGGAGAATCGACGTTTCGGGCATAAGCCCTTCTTCAGGAATGAGGAAAGTTTGTCCAGCAGGCTAAAATAAAAGGTAGGGAGGAGGGACTTGGGGGAGGGGCGTCGGAAATGTGATAGGTGGAAAGAGGTCAAGGGGAGGGTGATAGGTCAGACTGGGGTGGGGGCAGAGAGGTCGGGACCTCCGCGGCTATGGGGAATAACTCTGTCTCTGCGGTCGCCGCAGCCACTTCCGCCCCCAGTGACGTCACTAACCTACATGCCCACATCGCCGCATGTGTCTCCACATCGGGTGCAGAGGATGCAGTAGATGATGTGTGTGGAGGTGCAGGTGAATCTGTGGCGGATATGGGAGTTTCCTTTGGGGCCTTGGAGGGAGGTGAGGGGGGAGGTGTGGGCGGAAGTCTTGCACCTCCTGCGGTTGCAGGGGAAGGTGCCGGGAGTGGAGGTTGGGTTGGTGGGGGGTGTGGATCTGACGAAGGAGTCACGGAGGGAGTGGTCTTTACGGAATGCTGATAGGGGAGGGGAGGGAAATCCATGTACAGCGCATCATCCGCCGTCATTTCCGCTACCTCCAAATTTCAACCTACCTAAGAAATTGGCCAGATTGAAGATTATTCATTACCTCCCACTTGTCGGATCAAATCATGCTGTTATTCAGATCTTCTCAGTGTTGGCATGGCTGCTTCGCTATCCTGAAAGTCTCAAATAATGAAGAATCAACTTTCCTCCTGACAGAATGTTGTTATGGGCAGGGAGAAAGATGGTGGGATAACCTTCCCTCTATTCCTCATCTCTCAGTTATCTGCAGCAAGATTTGCTTTTGAGCAAATGTTTTAAACCCCATTGACCATAGCAATTTTCAGAAATAAACATGCAGCAAACTTTTGGATACATTAAGTCAGAAGAAAAGGTAAATGTTTATACACACAACATCCTGTAAAGTAAATGCAACAAATGCACTCGTTCCTTCACCTACATAAAGATTCCCACATGTAAAGACAGATCAACTAAATGCAACTAAATTAGTAACAGAATACAAGAAACAAATCAGATTCACATGGACTTCAATAAGGTACAAAGGCCTATGTGGGTTCCCTCTTGTCATCCTTCGGAGAACAGTGGAGGTTTGAAGTCTCTGGATCTCCAGACGGGATTATGATCAAGTTTCTAAGGATATAAATCTTTGCAACTGAAAATATATACTCCACAACCACCAGATGAAGGAGCAACGCTCCGAAAGCTAGTGCTTCCAAAACAACCTGTTGGACTATAACCTGGTGTTCTGTGATTTTAACTTTGTATGCCCCAGTCCAACACCAGGCACCTCCAAATCAAAAATAAATCAGCTCCCTTTGCTCACTCTGGGTTGACTGGTTGTTAGACAGGACTCTGCTGGCTGAAGGAACTCCCTCTCTTGTCCCATTGGGGTTATCCAGTTTTGCCCGGGTTCTTGGGATAATAAGATTCCTTATATGTGTCACATTTGATCAGTACTTTTATTTTCCACCCAGAATGATTTCTTTAGAAGTCATCGCCATACAATAGAGAATGGAATGTCGTGTTTGACACCCACTTATGACTTCTCCAGCAAGTCTGAAAGTCCATAGATTCCCCAGTTTTAGGTCAACCCACAAGAGATAGTTTTTGTTGATTGTTTGCTGATTCAGAAGAATGAGCCCACGGTAGTTTACATTTTATGAATTTTCCGGAAACACGTTCAGACAGGAGTTAATCCTTTGTGCAGAAATCACAGAAGATCACCTGCCCCTCAGAGGTCATCTCAGGTCATGGTAATTGTCCCATATGCTATATTGTTCTTTCCTTTTTAAAAGTTAAAACTGTCCATCATCTCCATAGGCTCATGAATGCACGACACAAGTGTGACAGGGCAACTGATAATTATAGAGCTGAGACATCTTTGAGAGATTCCTGATGCCTTGGGGCTGTGATAATTGGTCTCCAACAATCCTGCGGAGTTTCTAGTTACCAGAGCATTTTTCCACTGACTAAAATTACACAAGAACGCTTTGGTGCAGTCTCTTGGTCACATGCTGTCTTGAAGATGAATGTAGTCATTTTTATTTCTCTTCTGGTATCACCTTTCTGTGATAATCCCGATTTCCAGATGACTGTGTTTTAAAACAAGTTAAGCACAATGATTGTGTGGTTTAGTGAAGATTATTCATTTCTAACTGAATGTCTGTTGGGCAATTGCCGAAATCTGTACTGTTAGTTGCTAAGGAAATCGCCATTTAAACTGATCACTGAGATTTAACGTATAATAATAAGGTTTACTGAATACATCACAAGGTGTGCTGCAAAGTTAAACAGAACTTTTAATTATGTGGATATATTTTGCATAACAGATTTGTTATATTATTTTAAAATGTGTGAACATATTGGCAATGTTAAGGCATCTTTAAACAGTTAAGGAATACAAGTTGGGTAACATAGAGGATGATCAGACAAAACTATTTACTTTGGTGTGCTTTAGAGACATTGTGTATACTATACGGTATTTTGGTTAAATGGCAAAGAGCTGTCATTTGCCATGATTGATTATGACATTACGTTTTTGGGATATCTGTAGTAATGGTAGTATTTTCAACTTATCCCCACATGTTCCATCAATTTGAATTACAGGCATAATATAATCCCATATGTTTGTATTGCATATGTTAGCTTAGTGGGAGGATTACTTCATGTTTCTCTGAGGCATCTAATTGAAGGCGTGAGCATATTATAATTGTACATGCCTTACCATTGCTAATAACTGGTCATTGTTCAGACAAAAGCCAGCCATACTGTCGTGCAGATGATTAATGATGGAGATATTTCTACTGCTTGCAGTAAAACCATTTTATTTCAGTAGAAAACAATCCTGTCTTATTCAGGCTTCTTCATTACCTTAAATGCTCCTTATTTGGATAGGAAATATTATTTTAATTGCAGAAAACCTGAGGCAAGGCTCTCCAGGGACATTGTTTCAGCTGAGAAACCAAGAGTGCAAAGAGGTTCCATTTTAGTGAATAAGGGTTAATACCCTCTTGGTCCCTGTGTGCAGGTCATGTGGGCTGTATTTTTGGTAAGCAATTTGGGATACCTCTGCCAGCGAGAGGGTTTGGAGTTACATTGAAGGGAGATGGAGTTGGGGCAGATGAGAAGGACAGGGTCATGGTTTTCAGCAGCCACACCACTCTCTTCTTCCTGATGCAAGGTCCCTCAATTATCTGTAAATGAGTGACATAAGTTATCATAAATTATCTGTAAATGAGTGACATTCCCTGTATGGCCATTGGCGACAGGATTTGCTGTGCAGCCTTCAGAAGGCATAGAATGGCTGTATGAGATCAGGAGAATCATTGAGCTCCTGCTAAATTCAGGAATAATCAGACATAATTAATTATTTTTATCATCATAATTAATGAGCCAACTTCCCCACTGACAGTGGGCAGGATTTCCTCATTTGGCCCTCTTGCCCCAAATTAATCGGGAACAACTTGCCCAGTAGCAGAAAACCAATATGGATACTCCCACATTTATTCTCCCAGTTCCCTCTGACCCTTGCCCCACCACCTAGGCTATTCTTGAAGCTCTTCTCAATAATGCCTGATGTTTCAATCCTGCTTGCCAATTGTTTTTTGGCTCATTATGGAGAGAACTAAAGCACTTGTGTTGTTCATAGGGCATGAAGTGACAGATCCGAAATTGTCATTTTGAAATCTATATTATCTTGTAAACCCTTTTTTTTAAATGGACTCCTGTAATTCTTTCATATGACTGCTGTCAAGCAGAGAATGAATAACGTCATTGCTTCCAGAAATTTCCAGTAATCGTCAGGCAAAATTTGAGCTCATCACCTTCTGTAAGATGTCACTCCCTGCATTGGATGAACATTCTAGCCAATCAAACATAAAGGACTAGTCAACAAGACACCTGGCTCTGCCAGTTCTGAATAAAGGAGACCATTGAAACCTATTATGGCTTGACTTCGTACATATGACTCCACAGTTGTCTGCTATCAAAGTACATAGTTTGATGAAGTGACATAATTGACCTCATTAGCTGAGTATCCCAAATCAGAGCTCCAGCTATGTGTCTGAAACTGCTTTTCTGTTTGACTTTAGCTATCAGTTTTGACTTTTGTTTGTCAATCTGCTTGTAACATCAGAACAGTAAGTAGTTCCATGCCTCTGATCTCAATATCTCTTAAAAGTCCGATCTCTGATAAGAAGCCTGCATTTCGCCTGCATTGTGAACCACTTCCAAGCTTATAACCACTGCACCTTCACCAGCAACTTGACTGCGTCTGAGCTATTGCAGAAAGGACTGTGTGCACAAGCAACGGAAAGACCTGTCCAACATTAACTTGTTGGACTCTCTGATTATTGCTAATTCTGATATCTTTGATTTGAAGTAATTTATCATTTGTAATTTTTCTCCTTTCCTTTTTCTTTCCTTTCTTGGATGCATATCTTTGTAATATGTATGATAAGCTGTTGCCCCAGGTTTTGAATGCAATAGTAACCCCGACATTATTTTAAAGGTGAAGCATTTCCTGTATCATTTTAAGTTGGTCTTTTTAAATTTGGTTTTGGGAAGCAGATCCACATTTATTCTTAAAAGCAAAATGTAAAATAAGACCACCCCTTTTATGAAGAGGAGAGAAGGACAGTAACAATAATTCAGTTCACCTCTCCCTCTTGTCTATGACATTACATACACCAGTAAGTCACTAACAAAAACATTTAGTACGGGATGGTTCACCATAGATAAACACAAAGAATATTGGGCAATCATTTGGTGTGTGGGCTCAAATAGCACTTCCTCAGGAATATAATTACCAGCACCAGTCCATGTGCATTGAAATCAATGACCTTACATTGTCTCTTGTCACTTCAAGATATAGGAAATTAGAGCTATTTGGTTTTGATGTTTTTATGAGAAAGAGAACTGCAGATTCCTGAAGAAGGGCTTATGCCCGAAACGTCGATTCTCCTGCTCCTCAGATGCTGCCTGACCTGCTGTGCTTTTCCAGCACCACACTCTCGACTTTGATGTTCTTATGAACCTAATTTACTCTGTGAAGAGTCCCACTCTGTCACTCTGCTTAATACTGCCATTCACCAAGGTTCTCAGTATTGGCTTTGTTGGGAAATAAAATTTGCTCCAGCTTAATAAGAGGCCTCAGTTAAAGAACTTGGTGCCGTCCTTCAAGAAGTAATGCACTTTTTGAATACAGCTGATCATATAACCCTGGGATATAATGCCTTGGAATGTTATGAGAATCAAAATACTTTGATTTTGTACTAATCAATAAATTGGTTTTGAAAGAGAATTGAAACGAGAAACAAAAAGGTGACTGACAGTAAACTGAACATGTGATGCAGAGTTTGGAGCTTGATGTGGGTCATTGTGTAAATGTATGAGATAAAGAAAATAACACTACGCCCTTTGAATAGCCTCACTCATTCATTGTCTCATACAATCCCTGTTTTTGCTGTTGCCTTCATAGGAGTCTATGCCTGACCTGAGAGGGCTAGGGAGGCAATGGGAATACTTGGGCATTTTTAACTAACTTGGGTCCAGTTTTGTAGAAGTCTTTTATATTTCATAAAACACTTTTCAGGGGGAGAGAATTATCAGTTTCAGCCTGAAAGAAAACCATATGGCCCAGATGACAAATTCCCATCCAGACATATCCCATTGTCCAATTCCGGTTCATCGCCTTGGAGGTTTTTATACTGCAAGTGCATATCTAATTAGTTTTGAAATGTTACAAGGGTTTCTGTCTGTACTGTCATGTCAGGCAGTGAGTTCCAGATCACTAACACGATCTGGATATTTTACATCAAATTACCTCTTTACCTCCTGCCTCTTACCCTGGATCCACGTCCTTTGGGTATGGGCATCTCAACGAAAAGGAATAGGGCCACCTTTTCCATTCTATCTTGACCCATCATAACTTTGTGTACTTCAATTAGATCTCCCCTCAGCTTTAAGTTATTTTTCTGTTGAAAAGGGTCAGCAATAATTAAATTTGATCTGTACTTAGTAGGCTTATAATTAAATTCACTACTTTAGTTAAAGTGACTTTCCAGATTAAGACTGAATTCAAATGTTGCAAAGACCCTCCTAGTAAAAGAGTAAACAATGTATCCCCCTAATCAGAATAGTATGTGAAACACACACGGAGAAAACAAATAATGGAATTCCCTCATTGAGGATGCAGTTGGTAAGGAAAATAAATAGAAAAAGGATTCTGTGATTCTGTGAAATAGCGTACCAATCTAGTTTTATGTTTTGATTAATTTTGTGTTTTCATTCCAAATTTCCCTAACTACCTTCATCTGTGAGAGACGCCTGTTGTCTACAGTCCTTCTGCAATGTCCCGCATCTAAAATTCTCTGCACTTCTTTCGGTGGGTGAATTATTTCCATTGGCCAAAAAGTTTCTCCATATTTCCAAAACTTCAGAAAATATTTGAGAGCTTTCTTGAAGAATGCACTGTATCCCTGAAAAGGCTTTTATATCAAATATTTCAGCAAGACTTACCAAATTGGCTTTGGTTTGAAATTTTTATAACATAGACTCATAGAAATGTACAGCATGGAAACAGACCCTTCAATCCAACTTGTTCATGCTGACCAGCTATCCCAACCTGATCTAGTCCCATTTGCCAGCACTTGGCCCATATCCCTCTAAACCCTTCCTATTCATATACCCATCCAGATGCCTTTTAAATGTAGTAATTGTACCAGCCTCCACCACTTCCTCTAGCAGCTCATTCCATACACACACCACCCTCTGTGGGAAAAAGTTGCCCCTTAGGTCCCTTTTATATCTTTCCCCTCTCAGCCTAAACCTATGCCCTCTAGTTCTGGACTCCCCCACCCCAAGGAAAATGCCTTGTCTATTTACCCTATCCATGCCCCTCATGATTTTATAAACCTCTATAAGGTCACCCCTCAGCCTCCGACGCTCCAGAGAAAATAGCTCCAGCCTATTCAGCCTTTCCCTATGGCTCAAATCCTCCAAACCTGGCAACATCCTTGTAAATGTTTTCTGAACCCTTTCAAGTTTCACAACATCCTTCCAATAGGAAGGAGACCAGAATGAAATTCCAAAATATTCCAAAACTGGCCTAACCAATGTTCTGTACAGCTGCAACATGACCTCCCAACTCCTATACTTAATGGTCAGACCAATAAAGGAAAGCATACCAAACCCCTCTTCACTATCCTATCTACCTGTGACTCTATATTCAAAGAACATTGAACCTGCACTTCAAGGTCTCTTTATTCAGCAACATTTTCTTAGTTAAGAACTCATTGAGAGAAGTCCTGTTTTCCTAGTATTTTCTCAATATGCAGATACTAACTTGAGGAGAAAAGTTTAGCTCCATTTCAAATTTATATACAGTCACAGGTCATTCACAAGAAGCAACTTCAGCACTCGTGTTCTAAATCTGCTTCAACTCCCAGAGGGCTCTTTGTGAATAATGGGGTATAAACAATCAAGGTCATCTTGTATATGATGTGTCTATTTCAATTTATAATGAATAATTCTTCTGTGTATACAGACTTGTATTTCAGCATTGCTATTGCATAGTTCATTACAGGGAGATTTCACCTTACTCCTTTGAAAATTTGACCTATGTCACCCAAAGGAAGATTCCAGAGATCTATTTGATCTGATTTCTTCCAAATTAATAGCAAATCTTGGACATCTTGGATTTTTTTCCTTGCAGCTGAGTGCTGATTGAGATTGTGTCTGTTCACTGCTACATTCATGAAATATCAGCAAGTTCTACCAACACCATATGAATTGCAGTGGTTCAAGAACATGCCCTCAAGGGCAACTAGGGACAACCCACAAATAAACCTAAGAACTGCAGATGCAGGAAATGAGAAACACAGACAGAAATTGCTGGAAAAACTCCATAGGTCTAAGAGTTAATGTTTCAGATTCCAGTGACTCTTCATCAGAACAGAAGGGTCACTGCACCCAAAACTTTAACTCTGCTTTCTCTCCACAGAGGCTACCACAGACATGCTTGAGCTTTTGCAGCAATTTCTGGCATTCAATAAATACCGGCCTAACCAGTGGTGTCCGCAGTCAGTGAAAGAATTTTTAAAACATTAGGTTGCAGATCAGCCATGATTTCATTGATTGGTGGAAAAGGTTTGAGAAATTAAATGCCCTAAATGTTTTTATACTCCTATTAATTTTTGACATCTACTGCAAAAGGCCAGCCCATGTAAGATGAGTTGAGTGGATTCCAGCTGAAATTCTCATCATTTCTGTGGTTATTATGTATTGCATCTTGCTTGAGTCATCATTCATCAGTTGTAAATACCTGTGTTACAGTCTTCAATTTTTTGGAATGATTTTCTTTAGATTGTGTCATACTAGTTTTTGTGAACTGACCTTCAAGTAGAAATGGCCTCTTTTCATAATTTTTCTCTCAGTAGTAGAGCATGTGTAGCAAGGTTTGCCACTGATATTGATTGTAGTAACCTGCTTATGTCATTTCTTCTGCTGTGTTACCAAGCTGATTTCAGAATGACCGACTGACTGTTTTTAAACACAGACAAGTTTACAGATTGTGTTAATTAATATGTTCATTTCAGTTCTGGTCTCCCTCTTACAGGAAGAATATTATTAAGCTAGAGAGAGTTCAGAAGAGCGTTACTAGGATGTTGCTAGAAATGGAGGGTTTGAGTTATAAAGAGAGGCTGGATAGGCTGAGACTTTTTTCACTGGAACATAGGAAATTGAGGGGTGACCTTATAAAGATTTCTGAAATAATGAGGGGTTTGGATAAGGTGAATGGCAGGTGTTTTTTCCTTAGGATAGGGTATTTCAAGACTCAGAGACATATTTTTATTGTGAGAGGAGGAAGATTTTAAGAAGATGTGAGGGCAGTTTTTTGTGTCTGTATGGTTTGTATGTGGAATTAACTTAGAACATAGAACAATACAGCACAGAACAGGCCCTTCGGCCCACGATGTTGTGCCGAACATTTGTCCTAGCTTAAGCACCTATCCATGTACCTAATCCTCGTACGACCTATTCTCCATTCCAGGCAACATCCTGGTAAATCTTCTCTGCACCCTCTCCAAAGCTTCCACATCTTTCCTAACGTGAGGCGACCAGAACTGCACACAGTATTCCAAATGTGGCCTAACCAAAATCCTGTACAGTTGCAACATCACTTCACGACTCTTGAATTCAATCCCTCTGCTAATGAAAACTCTGCTAACTTCTGGGGAAGTGGTGGATTTGGGTACAGTTACAATGTTTAAATTATGTTTGGATAAGTTTATGAATAGGAAAAGTTTGGAGGGATATGGGCTAATGCAGACAGGTGGGAGTAGTTTACTTTGAGATTATGGTCAACATGGACTGGCAGGACCAAAGGGTCTGTTTCTGTGCTGTCTCACTCTGTAATTGAAACAAAAGGGCTCACAAATTCAACAATAACAATCGAAGGCACACACACCCTAACAAAAAATTTGTAGCATGTCAACAGCCTTTAGTAAAGAAGTTCAGGGGCAAAACAATCTTTAATTTCTATCTGAGTGTCCCAGAATGCCAAATTCTGCAAGCCTTAGTAATTTTTAAAATTGGATTCAGTACTGATATTGTGTTTTCACAATCCTTCTTGTGCATTGCAGTAGAATTCACAGAACAAAACAGAGGATGCCATAACACCAGTTTTTCATCACCAAAAATCTTGTGAATGATTACATTATGCCAGTGTGGAGCACAAGAAAATTAACAATCTAATTAAATCATTGCATAAACTTGCTTATTGACATGATAGTGATAAGGTTCAATGGGAGACTTTGTCATATTTTGACATAGTCATTGTCTGTTCTTTCAGTATTACTTAATTCAAAATATATTACAACTGAACTTAGAAAGAGATTTATCACAGGCATTTCTCATTGTTTCCTTATTTTATGAGACAAATATCCAGCAGGGCTTACTGGGCAATGATTATTGATTTCTGCTTTTGTCCACCCATTCTCCTTCCTGACCAATCAATTTTAGCATGAACCACTGGTATTGAGGAGAGAATCAGGGATTAAACTGCAGAGCACTTTTGCTCACATAAGCTACAGTCACAGGCTTTGTGAGCTTGTGGGAGGAATGGATGTGGATAAAATGAATCCATTTTCAAGGCAAACACTGCACTTGTTAATGAGTCTGGTGAAGCCTTTCTTCCACCTCGGCCAACCAACTTAAAATCCAAGTTGCTTACCTGGTACATATTCTGATTGTTATTGTTTTAATGAACTGTACAATAGGAGACTTTTGTTGTCCTAATGAAGTATTATTTCTTTAATTTGCATAAGCTTTGCAGCCTTCTATTGTCTGTGGATTTTAAAAAAAGACTTCTTAATTATTCCAGGTCCAAGGGGTGAACCAGGCTTGCGCGGTCCAGCTGGATTGCCAGGAGCAAAAGGAGCTATGGGGCCACCAGGTTAGTAGATGACACTTGGGTCTTTATGTGAATTGACCAATTCAGTTTGTCCTTGTAAGTAATTTATTGTCTTAAACTCAATTACTTTGGAGATTTCTTTGTTAGTAAATTCTTCAATTCAATTCTTCTGTTTTCCTTTCCTTTATAATTTGTTATCTGCTTGATTGTGTCTGTACTTACTTACATTTACGTTTCATGGTATCACTTTGTTTGTTCATTTCCTCTTTTCCTGTTCTGTTTTGTTTTCATTTCTCTAAACCACTTGTCCCCTATTTCTCTCTCACACTTGTTTTGGTTGTCATTTGTCTTTGTTGATGGGTTGGAGAATTATTAAATTTATTGTTAAAAGTCTGTATACTGTAGCAATTAATGTAATCTACTCCCAAAACAGCTGTGTAGGTAACTAAAGAAAATGGCTACTTGCTCTTAACATTTAGAGTTCTGAAGAATGCATACAAACCAAACCAGAATGTATAAAGCAGCAAGGATGCCTGAGAACCTGTTTAAATGTATTACAACAGGGTATCTTCAGTGCACTATATGTGTACAGAGCAGAAAACTGATATGAGTGTCACTGGTTGAGAAACTGATGGTGTAGTGCCTATTATTCAAGCAGTTCAGGGAACATTCACTAGGATGATCCCTAGTATGGAGTCCCAATAGATTGGGTGCTACTCATTGGAATTTAGAAGAACGAGAGATGATCTCACTGAAACATATAGGTTCCTTAAGGGGCTTGACAGAATCAATGGAAGATGCTACCCCTCCGGGAAAGCCTAAGAACCAGAGGGCACACTTCCAGCATAAAGGGGTGCCAATTTTAAGACTGAGATGAGGAGGAATTTCTTCTCTCAGAGGGTTAAGAGTCTTTGGAATTTCTTGCCACAGAGATCTGTGGGTTCAGGGCCTTTGTGTATATTTAAGGATGAGATAGATTCTTGATCAACAGGGAATTGTGATTACAGGGAAAAGGCAAGAAACTGAGGAATGTCGGATCAGCCATGATCCTATTGAATGGGGGAGCAGTGTCGAGGGGCCAAATAGTCTACTCCTATTCCTATTTTTAATGGTCTTATGGTCGAAATGGGCACCAAAGCCTCCATGTCTGTGAGCAGAAAGTAGATTTTTCATTATGAGCTGATTGGATACACTGTGTGCCAAATTGGCGTAGGAAGTGTAAGACACATTCAAGTCCCAATCTTGAAACCTGCATTAGGCCCTCTGTTTTATTTTAGTTATTCATTCACAGGATTTGAGTTTCACTGGTTAGCTCAGCATCGATTTCCCATCCTGTTGCTCTTGGGAAGGTAGTGATGGGCCATATTCAAATGAGGAGCCCAACATCATGAGCACCCAAAGCATCAGAGTTTTGTGCTTCAGGCTGGGTGGATGGACCAGAGATACTTTTTATTGATAATTTGCCCCAAACATATTTAAAGAGACCACTGCAAGCAGTAAAACATTCTAAATATGTGGATGAGTGATGCTCACTGGATCACACCTAGCTCTCCATCCAGCTCTCAACTCAACCAAGTCAGAAATAAATCAAGTGTGAGGGAGCGTCTGAGGCTGAGGGGTGACCTTATAGAGGTTTATAAAATCATGCGGCACATGGATAGGATAAATAGACAAAGTCTTTTCCTGGAGTGGGGGAGTCCAGAACCAGAGGGCATAGGTTTAGGGTGAGAGGGGAAAGATATAAAAGGGACCTAAGGAGCAACTTTTTCACACAGAGGTGGTACGTGTATGGAATGAGCTGCCAGAGAAAGTGGTGGAGTCTAGTACAATTGCAACATTTAAAAGGCATCTGGATGGGTATATGAATAGGAAATGTTTGGAGCGATGTGGGCCAGATGCTGGCAGGTGGGACTAGATTGGTTTGGGATGTCTGGTAGGCATGGACGAGTTGGACGGAAAGGTCTGTTTCCATGCTGTACACCTCTATGACTCTATGACCCTCCCAATTCAGCCTCCAATTGCTTCCCACTGTTAATGATTCCCGCTACATCTGCCCTTACTCCTGACAACTCCCTTTCCTGGTTTTCTTTAAAGAGTTATCTGAAGGCAAAGCAGTCAAATTTCTAAGTTCTCTTCTGTAAATTATGTGAGGAGTTGCATTGGATGGTTTATGGTCTTATTGCATCAGCTCATTGGCTTGATATTAATAGTGTCTGACACTGCATGTTATGTACACTCTCAGCCTATCTGTTCAGGGACACTTTAAGCTGCACAAGCCTGTCTACTGCTCTGGCTAGGGAAAACATGGGTATGTGCCCCATGGACTTGATGCAGATCAGTCTAGGAGGGGACTAATTGTATTCCCAACTTTACAATATTTTAGAAGTACCTTACTTTCCAGAAAGTCTGTTGGTCTTGGAAGTGATATTTCAGCGAGGCAACAGCTAATGAGGGGACAGCAAAAACAGTACAGGTAATTTTGTTCTGTAGACTCAGCATAGAATGCAGCAAGCAAAATATGCTGAAAGAATAATGCCAAGGCCATCACCAGTCATGGTTAAACCATCACCAGTCATCTATCTCTCTGTAATGGGAGAGCGACCCTATGGTCCTGTAGGACTCTGTGACTTGACTTTACATTCAGACTAGATTTATTAAGCTGGTAGAATTGCTGGAAATGTGACTTTGCAGCAACATGGCTTTCAAAATATACCAGAAAATGACATGGTAATAATCTTTGAAGATGATATTTAATATACAACTTCATTGGGTGGAATCGAGGGTCGGACTGACACAGTCTGTGGCAGGATACATGGCAGAATGAGGTGACAAGTGTGGCAGGCATCAAGATCATCTCAATCCCATCTTCTATGCGGTTGATGAGGGGTGTGCTTAGATTCTGTCTGGGTAGCGATGACATTCCAATTGATGGTCATTATTGCTTGTTAAATACCTTGCCAGTGACACAACTCACTTCATTAATATTCAGACTTCCGCCCTATCAACTTAGCCAACAGGCTCGATGTCTGGGAACATTCGACAGGAAACCACAGCAAACACCTGGTGGATTCAGCTTGTCTCCTGCACCAACCAACCAACACATTGGACAGGGGACACCAACATCTCAGAGCATGCTCCACAGATGCTCCATCAGATACCTATGCCCAGAACACACGTGGGCATAGGTATCTGATGTGTGCCAGCCTCTAACACCCCTCATGGCACATCTCTAGTTCACTTACAAGTTTCATCTGCACTTCAGCATTTCAACACAATATTGTGGACTGCACCAGCAATGATCCTTGTAGTGCTGTACTGAGGACACTGTGCACTCAGGAACATGCACCCTGACAGGACTAGGCTGTGTCTCTAAGCTCTTCATAGCGTTCACTCTACCAGAGCCGACCAGGATGCTCACAGCATCCCTGCTCTGTCTTAGTTTTGAGTGCTTTGCCTGCTCAGCCAGAGATGGCACGCTCCTATTACTACTGCCTTGCCTTACTATTTAATGCAGAGACAAAGCCAGGAAGCTTATCATAGTTGCCAGCAGGTCTTCAGTCGCAGTAAGTCAAGGGCAGCCTCCAATACCAGTCTAGGGACTGTTCAGGGCAGTCAGGGTCAGCATGCTCTTCTTATAAGGGTTGGGGAGTTGAATGATGTCTTTACTTTTGCTGCTCTCTTAGTAGGGTTCACTGATTTCCGCCTGGAGTGGGAGAGAGGCAGGTAATTAAAGGAGACCAAAGCGAGAGGTGTCCCACATGAATAACCAGGCAGCTCAGGGAGCAGTCAGGGTTTAGTGGTGTGGGGTTTGGCATGCATGACAGCAAATGACCAAAGATATTGCAGGCAAGAGTGAGAGTGGTAGAGGGTGAGCCTTGGCGAGAGCTGGGTACAGTAAAGAGTGATTGTGAGCTATCAGAGAGAAGATGCTGGCACTTATGCTAGAAAAGCACATTGACTTTCTCCCTATTCCTCCAGAGAGTGAGGTCTTCAACCCGAGTTGGCAACCTCAAACCAGGCTGGCATGCTGTGGTTTTGTGGCCTCTGTTGATAGTCATGGAGGAAGATGAAACCCCTCCTCTTCACCCCTCGCCCCCACCTCCCAATCCAATCGGACCTCAGGTTCCGTGCCCCACAAAGCAGGGCACCGATTTCCCCCTGTCTTTATGTCTGGGACTCATGGCAGAAGCCATGCAGGATGGTACTCGACTGACAGAGCTTGTCTGGGTGCGCAACAGGCTTTTAAGGATAAAGGATGCTGGTGAATTCTGAGATTTCCACTGAGTTGCAATTTGTTATGGGAATGATATATGGTACCATGAGGGATATCTTGGTGGTGTAGTAGGCAATTACTGAGGTGAGTATGGTGAGATGAGGTGAAAAAACCTTCTGAGTCTTGCATCAAGAAACTGTCCAAAAAAATTCAACAAGGGTTTGGAGGGATATGGGCCGGGTGCTGGCAGGTGGAACTAGATTGGGTCGGGATATCTGGTCGGCATGGACGGGTTGGACCGAAGGGTCTGTTTCCATGCTGTACATCTCTATGACTCTATGACAACTCGGACTTGGCCAAAAAACATCAGACCCAGACAATTCTTACATACTTGTAGAAACAGCAATAAAATCAAAAGGTAGGTCTTCTGGTCCATAGTAACTCGTGTGACAGAGCAAAAAACATAATTTCAGAGAAGTAACCATTTGTGAATTTTTTTTTGAAAACTACGCAGCTCTCTGACGAGTGATTTATTTTCAATGTGATCTGGTTGATCCAGTTCTGTTGAGGTGGCAACCTGGATAAAATTCAATCCTATTACTTATGGAGGAGTGTTCTCCTTTGATATTTCTAGGTTGGATCCCACAGTCTTACAAATTAATTCTTTTAGTTGACAGAAACCAAACTTCTTTTATAAGCATGCCAAATGTGCTTTCAATTTAACAAAATATGCGTACAATACAAATGCTTGAAAAACGACATTGATGAACATGGTCAGTTCCATCTGTTGCCTATTTGAAGGAGGAGAGATTTATCCTTCTTGGCAATGGGAAGCAAACTTGCTACTACATATAGCACTGTCTGTTAAAGGGAGTGTCCCAAAAATGTAATGGACGGAAGTTCGTGGTGGACAGATGTCATAGCCCCCAGGCGATAACTGTCAGTAACTCTGTTGGAGCGTTAGCTGGCCAGTGTGGGGCCTTCCTCAGGATTGAGGATTCCTTAGGCAGATATTCCTCCTCCTGAGAGCTGCCAAACCAACAGAGCCTGCAACTCTTTATTGCCAACAGTACCACCAAGATTGTTAGCTGCTGCCGATATTGCACCCACAGAAAAACCCAGGTCACGGGTCAGTGAGAGCAGGAGGGGGCTATGGGGGTGGGGTTCCTGGCTTTGTTGGGGCCAGCAGGGGTATGAGCCACGTCATCACCATCACCACATCTTTTACTGGCTCCTTATATGGCAACTCGCCACACTGAGTGAAGATCAGTGGCAGTAGAATGTAACAGAAATGGGCATTCGTTGCTCACCTAAGGACTACAAATAGTGTCAGGTTGAGAAGGCTGTCAAATGCCTTCCCCCCCAACCCCCAGATTTAATTGGGTAGAAGTGGGAAAATGATGAGGTTACATTGCTACGCCTTCCTCCCACTTAAAATAATTACCCCGCCCTCAAATCCACCACTGGGAGAATTAAATTTTACCCAATGTAATTGACCTTATTATAGTTGGGGACCTGATGTTATATCATTTACAAGACAATGTGCTATGTATTAATCTAATGTACCTGCTTAGTTACAGTTAGATGCCAATTCAAATTGCGGCTGTAAAAACAAATGATTTGAGATTAAAATGAATATTTCCCAAGATAACTTACAGAGATGTAAAATTCAATTTGGCACCAGTTCAGTTCAGCCGATCTTTTCTGGATTTCTTGGCCAAGGCAATGTGGATTTTAAGTCATTGTTTTTTTTAAAATTTACATCAATTCCCGCATGACAATGTAATTATGAAACTCTTGAATATGTACACAGAGCAACATTACATACCCCATCGTTGAACAGTGTAAAATGAATGAGCATATAGATAAGGTTAAAAGCTAAGAGTGGAAGAAATCATTTCACACAGAGGTTTATAAGGCTGGAATACACCTAGAATTGATGTTTGAAGCAGACACCAATTCGAGAACACATTAAATATTTGGAACCACAGCTTATACAGAGAATAACTACTAAAATAAACTGAACAGCATAAAACTTTGCAATAATTTCTGTGAACAATGCATGTGTGTGCCACGTGTGTAAGAGTTTGTCTCAATAGTTTTCTGAGGCAACTTATATGAGGCATTATGTTGAGTGATTGGGATTCAGTTAAAATGAATTATACCATATAACTTGTATGTTAAGTAAATATTAGTTCTGGTTACATGTTTCTTGGCTCATGGGTAATATATCATGGTTTTGTGATACTGAGGACTAGAGGCCAGGGAAGTCCATACTCTCTCATTTGATTCCTTGTCTGTGCTGAGTTGGCAAATTTCTAGTGTGTGCACATGCAGCAACTGGCTTCCTCAAGGTAGAAATGGACAATATTTGCCATTCCTTTTTTTTGGAAACTCCTGCAAATCATTGTGTTACTGATAGTTTAAGAGCAGGATCAGGTTCAGTTCTAGTAGATTATCCCAGTCAAACATTGAGCCAGCATTCATTATCCAGACTCAGGCAGGAAGAATGATTGCCTGGGTGATTTGGAGCTTTGCTGGAACCAATTGAGCCATATTACCATCATTAGTGTAATAGTGTTAAGAGGGTAAAACAGTGGTAGGGGACATGGAGGTGGAGGCATTTGGAAAAGGGGAAAAAAGTTACCAATTATGTAGTGAACAAGTTGTGAATATAAATTCATACTTTTAACCATTAACCATTGCTTTTCTTCACCAGAGAAATCTCTTCTCCCAATGGACACTTGGCAAACTTGATATTTTTACTCTACCATGAATTAAGGATTGAATCCTTTCAGAAATGTCGAAGGTCCACTCTGGCAGTACTTAGCAATCATTTTGATCTAGAATTCCACAAATTTCAATTACATGTTTGTTTCCTTTTTTAAATGCTACAGGACATGAGCCAAAGCATTTAAGATTGCAAGTATTTTGATGACAGAGTGCCTGTTTAAAAAGAAATGATTAAATCTGTGTGCAATATATCAGTACTGTTTGCCTTGGAATGGGACTGAGAATTCCTGTCGCAGGGATATTGCAGTGAGCTTTAATTACATGCTACATTTATTTCATTCATGGCACACTGTTTTCAATATTCAGTTATTCTCAAACCTGAAATCCTTCATGTAGAAAAACCTACTGCTTCTTTAAATATGGATTTGTCACTTTGAGTTTTGAAAGCTGGGCTCAGCAATTTTCAATTGTGCTGATATTGGAAGAAAGTTTAATAATTTCTTCTTCAGCCATGTGTTCAGTTAAATTAATGTATCTTATAGGAGTTTTATAAGGGAGGAGGGTAAGTTAGCTCGGTTGACTGGACAGCTGGTTTGTGATGCTAACAGTGGGTGATCAGTTCCTGCACTGGCTGAGGTTACCATGAAGGACTCTCCTTCCCAACCTCTCCCGTCACCTGAAGGGGGTGACCATCAAGTTAAACCGCCACCAGTCATCTGTCTGTAATGACAGAGCAGCCCTATTGTGACTCTGGGACTATGACAACTTTACCTTTTTGTAGGAGTTTAGGAAAATAGTTCTATGACAGCTATGCAATTTGAAAATCAACATAAAGGTTCATGCATATTTCATTTTAAATTATTTTCCTTATGCTAACATACATACAGTTACAAAAAAAATGAGTTAAGAGCCAAACAATGGAAAATGTTTGAAATGTCGTGAGTTAAACCGATAGCTATCAATTAGTTTTCTTGTCCTGAAATATGAGGTATATAGTAATGATCTTATTACACTATTAATACAATTTACTTTTTCTGATTTCCTTTCCTTAATCAGACCCCTTAGCAGTAGCATGAACAGTTCTCTAAATACCTTTTTCTCCCTCAAACCCCCATACCCAATGTGTTGATTCTGGTTGACATATGGCATATGTTGCTATCACCTGAATAACAGGGGATGGAGCTGATTCATCGCCCTCTTGGTAATGGGCCGCCAAGCTTCCATAGCACCATTCTCATAACATGTGAAAGAGGGCTCAGCCTGCAGTCCCCTGAAAACCGAGTGGCTGTGCCATTATCACAACCATGCTTGGTTTTGTCCTCTCTCCATGCCCACTCACTTTTTATTTCCCAATACATGGGCACTTCCACTCAGAACAGCTAGAAAATGAGTATGTGCAACCCTGGCCTCTGGTTCTCACTGAGGGACAAGACTGCACATTTCCCACTGTTTTGCCATCCCAAGTTCTACAAGGCAACTTACAAGCGATCACATCCACTTTGATTAGATTAGATTACAGTGTGGAAACAGGCCCTTCGGCCCAACAAGTCCACACCGACCCGCCGAAGCGAAACCCACCCATAACCCTACATTTACCCCTTACCTAACACTACGGGCAATTTAGCATGGCCAATTCACCTGACCCTGCACATCTTTGTGACTGTGGGAGGAAACCGGAGCACCCGGAGGAAACCCACGCAGACACGGGGAGAACGTGCAAACTCCACACAGTCAGTCGCCTGAGGCGGGAATTGAACCCGGATCTCTGGCGCTGTGAGGCAGCAGTGCTAACCACTGTGCCACCGTGCCGCTCCAGTAGTGAACTGAAATGATCGCATCTTAAGGCGCCTCATATACTGAAGACATGCCATTAAGTTTCTAAGTATAGAGAGAACAAGCTCCTCAAAATAAAGCTTCCATTTGTGACTGAGAAGTTAACAAGTGAGAGTGAACAGGAATCATGATTTGTAATGTAGACACTCATCGTATTATTGATGGTCTCTGAAAACATTTGCAGTCCCTGATAGAAGCCACGCTCAGAGCTTTACTGGACAGGATCCAATGCTCCAGTATTACTGTAATCCAACTCTTCCTGATAATGCTTAATCGTACTTCTTTCTAATGATCTGCAAAAAAGTTAAGTTCTTTTTATACTATGTCACATATTGTTTTTATTCTCAAATCACTTTTTCCCAAGCGTATTATGTTATTAATACAAATATGTTTATCTAGGGTAGATAGTACTTTTCAGATGTGTTCGATAAAAGCAGCACAGGACTCCCTTTGCTTAATTACTGCTGCAGTTTATTTTACATTGGGCTGTTGTTCTGAGTACAGTCAGTGACCCCCATAGAGTTATGTAGAGCAAGAGTTTTAGATTATGTTGTCAGTAGTGTCTAAATCTAAAAGATTTGGGCCAGATATTGTGACACCTCCAACAGCTGTGATAACACAAAATAAAAACAGTTTCATAATAGTCATGTCTCCCTCAGCAGTTGTCTGACTGTCAAAAAATAAGACCATCTACGGGTGCCTGCTGTTTTAGTGTGAGAGAACTTGAATGCTTTCCATTGCTTATTTAATATAGAGTTGCAGATGTAAGTAGCTTCAATTAGATCATTTGTCCTGCTGAACTGAAACATGATACCTGAATAAATATTTTGTTTTAACAGGTGTAGCATTTATAAGTGGAATTATGTCAGTCAAGAAAAATGAATGTTAATAAGTGGAAATCGACTTTCCATGTTCTTTTCTCTTTTAGAAATTTGTGCCACATTGGCCTTTTAATATAGTGCTAAAACATCCTGCTGTTAAAAGTATCATTTGCTGCATGTGATGTATAGGTAACAGCAGAATAGATTCACTTGGTTAGTAGCTCCTTAATACTGGAAAAATTGTTTCCCATTGTTATACTCAAGTTGGCTTTTTCAATAACGTCAGTAAGTAGAAAGGCTCAACCTTATTACATTTATGCTGAAGGTAAAGTAGTGTGTGTATGCCTAATTGGAGGAAATTGTGTGTTGTTATTAAAAAGATCCATCACACTTGATGAAGCTTCTCATCAAATCTGGAGAATGTTGGATCTGTGAACAATTAGAAACTCTTTCTTCAGAACGTTACATGCTGCCGGTGGAGTGGAGGCTGTGCAAGACATCTGAAGCGCTTGTTGAAATGCGAAGCACATGATCAAGTTTGAACGCCTGAAGATTAATTCTGTTCAAAAGCCATGCATAAGCTGGCCCTGAATTACTATGGGCATTCTCCCAATTTCCGACTGTAATTTCATTGTGTGATTGGCAGAATCCCCGGAGAAAGAAGTTGGCTGCTCAGACCATTTCTCAAGGAGATGCACTGATCTCCCAGCAGGGGTTCAGAAGAATAAGAGGCGAATCTCAGCCTAAAACTTTAATTTGTCTTCAAGTGCTTCATATTTATCCTCCTTTTAAGCGTTCCTAGCTTATGTCGTAAGACAGATACTGGGTGCATTGCTTCCATTGCATTGTGGCATCCTTGGGACATCTTTAACTCTTTACAAAACAAATTATATAGAGCAAACATGACAGCTGATTTCTAATAGCGTTATTCAACAAATGAGTGCATAAATGAGTAGGCAATTTATTTTTGCTAAAGTTGAGGCATGTTTTGCTGGAATTTCTTGTCAGGGCAAATGCAAGAATGCCAAATTTCAACTGATCACAGCAATTTACACTACAGGAGGAAAGGATGTTGATTGTTCAGCCAAGGCACTGGCTCAGAGAAAGCAATAGGAAACTATCAGCTCCCCAAGCTCCTGGGTAATTCAAAAATAGCACGAGGCTTAAACACATTCATTCTGTTTGCATAGAGTAAGTTTCTGTGCATGAATGTGTGGTGCTTCTATCAAGTGTAAATAAACTAGAAGATGAGTTAGACTGGTTATCTTACATTGATATTTGGGTAGTTGCACAGTCAGAATTATTCCACAAGTGCTGCCCAATCACAGAACAAAATCTAAATGTACATGTTTTGTTTGGGGATTTGCAAGCCTGGGTGCTTGAGTATGATCGGCGCTCTGCTTTACACCTTGTTTTGAATTACCCAGGATTTTGGAAAGCCTGTTAGTCCCCCATTTCTTTCTCTGTAGCAATGCCTTAACCAATCAAAGTTGCCAAACAAACAATGTCCTTTTTCCCATAGTATAAATTGTTTAAATAAGTTGGAATTTACCATTCTTACATTTCTCCTGCTGTGCAAGGCAGAGAGCTTCAATACCATGTTTTCTCTTTTCAGCAACATTCAAATGATGATTGGGTTGGCTTTGTAGAAGAAGTTCCAGTTTCTATAGGTGTAGGAAGCAGCTCATGGCTTCCTAAGGAGATATAATGAACTGGAGTTAGCCAGCCCTTTACATTTATTGACCTAAAGCAATTTATTGTATTGATTCATCAGGTTTGCCAGGACTTCTGGGTCCACCTGGAGCAGCAGGCCTTCCTGGTGGGAGAGGTTTACCAGGACCCCCAGGCCCACCAGGCCCACCAGGTCCTGCAGGACCTTCACGTACTGACATTCCTTACCTAGGATCAGTTGACCTTGGATACACAGCAACCAACAATGGCAAGTATATGTTATTATTCTTCATTGTAGTCACAGATTTTAGCTTCACATCCAACCTGAATAGGCTGCCCTCTAATGAATCAATATTTAATTTCCTTTGATTCATTTAAGATATAGTGAAACATTTTCTGAGTTTTACAAAAGTGTGAAAATCTGTCTTAGTGATTTATGTACTCATTTTAGCCTTGCGACATCTCCACTGAGCATTGCCAATTCTATGCCTACTTATCCATATCATCCCCATGATCTTTGCAAATGACTTGTTGCCTCATTGACCTGTATTGCCAGTCCTATGAGATGTAGGTCTGATTTTTTTTTAACTCAGCGGACATTAATCCTTAGTATAAAACCACAGAACTACGGCAATCATTCAAAAAGTCTATATTGTCGGCTGTTGATTACAAGTCCTTGAGTATCTTTAAGACAGAAATAGAGGTATTCTTGATTAGTAAGGGAATCAAGGGTTGTGGGGAGAAGGTAGGAGATTGGATTTGAGAAATGTCTCAGCCATGATTGAATGGTGGGGCAGAACTCGATGGGCCAAATTGTGTAATTCTGCTCCTAAATTTTATGCTCTTATGATCCTGTGCTCATCTACTGAAGCTCCAAGGCCTTATATTGCTCCATGCCACTGAGCGCCAATGCATCTACCCTTTACTTTTCTCCATGCCAACTCACCTATTATCTCAAAAGGCTTCTGATAGGAAATATATTATGAGTCTATTGATGATGGCATTATTAAAAAGTGACCACACTCTAATTGACACAAAAGATTTCTAAATTTATTGAAATTGGTCAACTAATTCCTCACGAAAATAAATATTTCACTTAAGTGCTCAACGACTTACCTCAAAACAAATTCACGTCAGTACTTAATCTCTTATATCAACAAACATTTCCATTCAGTAAGTAGTTGCAGTTGTCCATCAGGAGGCACAACATTGTGAAAGATTGGGAAAGCAGTAATGCAGCAGAGCTCCAATAATGCTTCCATGTGAACAGACACTCTGAAATGCCTCACACCTTTTTCATTCCACAGTGAAATCGAGAAATTTGCTCATCCTAATGAGTTTGTGCACGTTTTATGCACAAGCATGCCTTTTCACAATTTCAAAGAGTGCCTTACCTCTAACAAAGGTGTATTGGGATCAGATCCAAAGAGATACATTACCTCTTCAAAGGGAGAAATATGAAACATTCATCCATCCCTCACATCATTACACACTCCCATGCCAATCTGTGCAACCTTATACCCTTTACCCATGACCTAGGTGCCTTCGTTCACTACTACTCTTTATCACTTCATCTACTACGCCAATCCTTTGAGCATCCACAAGTGATCATGCACAAAAGTAATACAACTATATTCTTCTCCCAAATTCCTGTACTGGAGACAACACTGTTGAGAAAAGTGTAGTCATTCATAAATACACATTTTGACACCTGTTGACACTTCTTGGTGGGTTAATAACTGTTCATACTTCAAGACACCTCTTCACAAGTCTTGACAGATCACCCCTTGGCAGGTTGGACAGATCCAAAGTAGTGTACAAAATACCATGCAAGGACTGCACAAAACACTATATAGGACAAACAGGAAGACAGCTAACAATCCGCATACATGAACATCAACTAGCCACGAAACGACACGACCAGCTATCCTTAGTAGCCACACACGCAGACAACAAGCAACATGAATTCGACTGGGACAACACTACTATCATAGGGCAAGCCAGACAGAGAACAGCCAGGGAATTCCTAGAGGCATGGCATTCATCCACAAACTCCATCAACAAACACATCGACCTGGACCCAATATACCAACCACTACAGCGGACAGCTGAAACTGACAACCAGAAGCGGCCGGGACAGACCACTTTAAACACCGGAGGAAACATCAAAGAAGCGCTTCGAAAGGAGGCTCCCAATCACTGATGATGTCGCCTAGCCAGGGGACGAAACGTTTGCAACAAAAACTTCCAGCTCGGCGAACAGAACCACAACAACGAGCACCCGAGCTACAAATCTTCGCACAAACTTTGAAGATCCAAAGGGCTTATGCACCTTTTATGCTCAATAGTCCCCACACTTAACAGCCCTAGAGCGCACCTGACCTCCCCCCCACCTGCAAGGTATCCTGAAACCATATCTGCAGGGGTCCCTCATCTCTGCAAAGGGGTTATTTATCTATCCATTAGAAATGTGCAGAGAATGGATTTTCTGTGACCGGTTCATATCTCCACATGCTGGATTCCAAATAACTGTGACTCCACGATCCAATAAAGGCATCTAGTCAATTCAGTGGTCAGTTGATTTTGGAAACCATGCATGTATGAACTGTGGCAACCCATCCCAATATTACCCCTCCCCCTCCCAAGAATCAGAAATGCCTGGACTCAGTACCAGGACTTGGATTCCGGACTTTTTCCAGCACTTTTGCTGCCACCGAGATACTCTATTGTGTGTAACAATTCTAGGCCCTCTCATGTTTTAAATTTCCCCTATAACCTTCAGCTCCAATAGTGGGAAAATTAGGGAGTGAACCATGAAGGCAGATATAATGCAGCCTGAACCACTGCTTGTGCACCCATTGACGTGGGTGGGTTTTGTGATGTTTGGATTGACACTTGTTCTGAATGAGATCAAACCCCCTCAAAATATTTTAAGAAGGCAGTCTAGATCCTAAGTTATTCTTATTTTAAAGGTAGATGTGAAGTGATTGTTCCAGATGTGATTCAACTGGTCAAACCACTTGACATTAAGTAAAACACAATTTATTTAAACACTACGCTTAAAATACAAACAAAAGAAAGAAATTTAGAATATCTCAACTATTAGAAAACCAAATAATAGATACAGTACCTATTACCAATTTACTGTTCCGGCATAGTAACATCTCATAAACACATACCTTGGCCAAAAGGTAAATTCAAACACAGATTCTTATGTGCAGTTTCCCAATCCAGGAGGAAACACCAAGAGAGATTTCAGAGAAAGTCACAGTTAAGAATCATTTACTAAAGCTTCAACTCTTCTGGGACCCAAATTCTTCTTGTACTGCTACAGCTAAAAAAGACTAAAAAGCCTGATCTGGGAGAACTGGCCACACCTGTTCCATTGTTACAACTGATTAAAAAAAAATTGACGTAGGCCGGATCCAGTACACACTTTGGTACCTCTGCCTTTACATCCTCATTTCAATAAAACCCAGGACAAAATAACCTTTTTTTAAAGTGACAGCATTATTACATACTTAATTAACATATTTAAATCAAGCACTAAAGAGTACTCAACATTCAGTCACTAGCCTATCCTCTTGGCCATCAATTTGGCCACTGCTAAGCGTGGGAATTTTTTTTAGCTGCATTCAGTTTTCTCTGCACCTCCCTCACCTTTCTCTAAATATTATGGCCGATATAATTACCGTTCACCAGTTCACCACTTGGTGTCAGAGAACATACACAATTTAACCAGAACGTAATCTGCTAATTGGATGAAGACACTTCCTCCACCTCAACCAGTGACCTGGATCACAGCACAGCTAAGAACCTGGTTTTCATTTAACTTAGCAACAAATTATTTTTTGCTAAATGTTAATTGCACTGTTGCAACTGTGGCAATTTCCTACTTAAGCACATAGCTCCTTTTATTCGAAGTTCAAATTTTCTTAACTGATCCCAATAGTTTAATTCACAATCAGCTCAGATTTGTTATAAGCGCCTTATTTTACTAATGTATCTAACATCTGACACTCTGGATGACTGGATTCATAAATGCACCACTCAGTTTAATACAAAGTGACATGAAATAAAAAGAACATCTGATCCATTCCTGGGTCAGGTAGGGATAATTGAGTTCAGCAAAGCTGGTAAAACATCAGTTTTGTCTTGAATGTTTGTTCTTAATTATCGTGTGATATGATCTTAGTGCTTCCTGGACTGTGCTAATTGTACTCAGTCAGCAAGGAGTAAGCATCCCTCCCTTTTCTATGCATTCTGAGTAATGTAACGTGTTCTTATCACATTAACAACATATTCTACTAATTGAAGTAATGTTATTATTACTGAATCCCTGCCATTTCTTAAAATACCTAAAATCGTGGTTTGGATGTATCTGTTCCATTTCAAAGCAGCAAATCTTTTAATGAGAGAAAGAGAAAAACAATCATTTTGTTTTCTGTCTGACCTGAAGCCAGAGCTTTTGCAAACACCCGATAATCTGTAAGCTTCCTTCACTAAGCAACTATTAAAATCTGGCCCAGAACCTGCTTACAACAAGTACAAAAACAGAACAAGTAATATCTGACCATTATACCTATGTTCTGGAGCTTGAATGACCAATGAGTGATGCAGTTGGGGGTTAAGCTAGCAACTTAAAAAAAAATTGACTTATGTTAATTGATGATACTCCCTGACAATTAACTCAACTTCTCCTCTTCCTTCTCCTAACGATCATTATCTAGATGATGAAGGAAAGGCCTCATTCCACCTTCTTTCCCTCCCCCTTCTCCTCCATTGCCATGTCCTTCCTTTTTATTTATCCTTTGTATCCTATTGCTGTTTATGTAACAATGTACTGTTACTATTAAAAATTAGGCTTTCCTTACTGTTTTCTGTTACAATAGCAAAATGATTTGAGCCAAGCTCAAATTTCTTGGTACTCCTGAGATGTGTAAGGTGAAACTCATTTGTGTGTCATTTTAAAGTAATGGATGATTTAGGTACTCTGTATCTGAAAGATTAGAAAACAGTCCTGATGTGGTTTTGCTGGAATTCATATGGTTTCTATTATCTTTCGCCTTAATGTGAGTCCATTATCATGGGACAGAATTACTTTACATAATGTGAGAAGGCTAGTTAACATTGAACGATTCTTGGATCGTAATTAATGAAGTTGGCCATGTGGTAAAGTGCTTTGTTGTATATGTTTATATACAAAAGTAAAAGTAGCTTTATCCATAAGGTTGCTTCCTTCCATCAGCCTGTGAGCAAGAAATGCTACTTCAGTTTTACAGGTGCATTCCAATTCTCTTATAATTTGGCAACAAACAACTCCTTCCTCTGCACAGCTTCAATTTGACCATAGATTTCACCTTCCCTAACCATTGTAACTGGAGTAGAACCTTTTGCCAAGTCAATTTTGTAGAATTCTTTCACAACACAGCAACCCTCCCACCCATCCCATTCCCACTCTCCAAACGTAGAAACGTTATCCTCCGTCCTCTCTTCTTTCAGTCTCTGCACCAAGTAATTACATATCCTTGGCAATTTCAATCTAAACCTCGCCTTCCCTCTCATTTTGCTAAACTCCCGTTGCAGTGTGAACCAGATATGCAGGGATCTTTCACTTTGCCTCACAATCTTTTTTACAGCGGACCAGAAAAACTTTAAGACCCAAGGCCAGATGTAAATCTTGTAGCTGCTTTGTTTCATAGCTAGTGCATACAAAGTAATGTTAAAATCAATTCAATTTAATTCAGTCACCACAGCCTGTCTTCATTTAATCATACAATATCATGATGCCCTGTATTTGATTGAAGCAAAACCTCTTCTTACTACTCTCCTGCATTCTAATCTCTTGTGCCTGATTGAAAACTTGATCTTAAGCTTTCTGTTCCTACTTTGTTCATGATTTAAAAGGATTCCAAAGTGCCGCACAATATTTTCACTGTGCAGACAGGTCATTGAGCCCAATAGCTCAATGCCAATGTTTACCTTATCCAATTTCTCCCAGCCACCTTCTCCAAATCCACCAACATATCTAAAGCAGTCATACCAGACTCGAAAAATTAGCATTGTTTCTATATCCATGAATGCTGCTAGACCTGTTCAGTTTCTTCAGCATTCTACATGTCTGTCAATTCTTTTCTCCATCATGTACTTATATAACCTCTCCTTGAATTCATTCACCTCAACAAACCCTTGTGATCTCAAGTTCCACATTCCAAAGATAATTCTTCTGAATTTCCTATTTGATTCATTAGTCATACTGTTGTACAGCACGGAATCAGATCCTTCAGTCCAACTCATCCGCACCATCCAGGTATCCCATCTGACCTAGTCCCATTTGCCAGCATTTGACCCAGATCCCTCTAAACCCCTCCTATTCATATATCCATCCAGACGCCTTTTAAATGTTGCAATTCTACCAACCTTCACCACTTTTTCTAGCATCTCATTCCATATACATACCACCATTGCATGAAAGAGTTACCCCTTGGGTCCTTTTCAAATCTTTCCCGTCTCACTTTAAACCTATGCCCTCTAGATTTTTGGATCTGATTTGGACTTTTTGTCCATGTGCGACAATGCTTGCTGAGTATCTGGGACAGAACTTCCCAATTACTGAGGCAGACTGTTTAATTGCTTTAAGTATAGTTGAGGAAATCACTTCAGTGTCTAGCCAATTAGTTGGCACGTTGAGTTAACAGTTTCTTTCTAAGTGCTGTTTTTTAGAAAAAAAAAGTTGCGAGAAAGCTGTATTTTTTTAAAAAACCAACATTTAAATATTCCCCAAATATTCTCTGTGGAAAACTGGTCAAATATGTGCAATATGATGCCAGACTTTATGTGTAAAGGAGGTCAGTGTATGTTTCTTGTCTAGTAATTGGCTGCCAGAAATGTATACGGCAATGCTGATATGTGTCCGTCAGAGCTTTAACAATAATAGCCTGTACAATAAGCCCATGATGTAAGCATGTATGTATGACTCTTGGAACTGACTAACTTTGGAATTTTTATAATTACACTTCACCCAGACAAAACATGCCTATTGCACACTCCTTGCATACATGCAATCAATTGCTACTTCATCTTGAAGTGTTGTAGTGTGGTTATTTATCTTTGCAGTAATTAACCAGTGCAATTTTTTTCAAAATTTTAAATTAAGTGGTTTATATTGGAATTGAAAAAGTTCATGTTCCTGCCAGTATGTTTGAAGTCAATTCTACTGATAAAAATCCACTGTTCAATGGCGTACATGTGTCTTGAACACTTATTGAACTTAATTACTATGCTACATTTCCACTAACAACTAGAACATCAGCTATTTTCTAACAGTTCCTATAAAGTCTGGATACTCATCTTTATTGGATAGCTGTAGTACAGGTTGCAGCTTTAGTGTTGCTTGCCTAGTACTTTAACTGGCTTATTTATGAGGAAGTTAAACATCACACAACACCAGGTTATAATCCAAGGGGTTTACTTGGAAGCACTAGCTTTCAGAGCGCTGCTCCTTCATCAGGTAGCTGTGGAACAGGATCATAAGACACAAAATTTATAGCAAAAGATTACAGTGTTGAGACAAAGGTAGAGTGATCTCCACATGCTGAGATTTGTGCATGGTACAAAGCTGTCGATAAAGTTATAAATCTAAAATTTCAGATAACGGATAGGGCAAATTCCTGATCTTAAAGCATTCCCAGGTTTCAGTGGATCCCTCCGCTAATCTCTTGGCAAACCACATTTGATATAGCACTTTTTTTTGGAAAGAATATACTTTATTCATAAAAACTATAAAATTAAATTATGTGACATTTCATTAAAGGTAGTTGCTGGTTATATTTATTTTCTGCATTTACATTTCATGTCAAACATTCTCTGGTGCACTCAGCCCTCGGTGTTTTACAATGCTCAGAGCCCCTTAGTATACAATCTTAGGACAGTCTTTCTCAGTGAGCCTTGGTAGCAGCTATTACAAGTCTAAAACATCCATCAGCATGTAGTCCTGACCTCGTGATGTGCCAATCTGTAACACTTGGCCATGAAGCTACCGGGCAGACCAACGAGTCACAAATTGATGGTCTTTCAGCAGCAGTTGGTATTTAGCATTGGATGGGTCCATCTGCTTTGAAAAGGTGCCACATTCCAGAGGGAGGTAGGCGCTGATCCCTGTCCCATGAGCCTCTTCAAGGGCAGCATGCAGAGATAGTTGGTTGTGAATTATTTTCTTAAATTGGCTCTCGTAGAGATGTCAGTAAATTGTGCACCTTCTCAGGGCACTGTCATCTTCTGCAGACAGAGATTGCTATGACAGAGAGAAACTCATAAGCTACACCAAGCTATTAAGAACACAGAGTTGACCACCATGCGGAAACCATCATCTCACAAGATATAAGGCTGACAAGAAGTACACATTCTCTTTTCTCATTATGGCAGTGAGAGAGTATAGGCTTATTTCTCTCTGCAATATATTCAGTGCAATATCAAGAGAATGAGAATGAGGTTAAATCCTATTACTAAGCATGCAATTAACAACAAGCAGACAGCTTGCAACCCAACCAAGTAGCCTAAGGCTCATCTAAATTTGGGATTTGGGCCAATGTCAGTCACGGCTCCAAGACAGCTTGCCTATTCCTTGTTGATCAAATTTGAGCCATTTCCCTCTCCCTGCACAGACCTCCAATTAAATGAGAGAGGAAAATGGGAGGAGTGCTGACAGCACAAGCTGATCAGGAATGCTGTGGAACTGAAAGTGACATTGTTGCTCCTCTGGATTCATGTTAAAGTCTTAACTGGCTGTGTGTGGTGGCAGTGCAATGTTGGGACATTTTTCAAGTGTAGGCAGGGTGTAAAAACAAGAAATTTTGTCTGGAAAATAGGCAGGGGGACCAGCTTCTGCCCGAGTATGTGCCATTTTACATTCATACATTCATCGTTTACTGCTGAATCAGTGAGTTGCCCAGAGCTGTTGTGTTTTTACCAACATTGGCTCTGGCCAACATTCAGCACAATTATAAATCTTCTGATGCCCTCTTGTGGTCAAGTTGTGACTGAAACAAAAAATAATGCAGAGTATAGGAGCTGCATTGGTTTCACGTATTGTAAAACAATTCCTACGTGTTAGATATCTTTTGACTCACAAATATGTGTCCTCATGTGTCATTAATAAAAACAAGATTCCAGTTCCCCAAGAGATTTGTTAAAAGGATGTGTTCTAATTGAGTCATATAGACCAGGTCCCATCCTGAGCCACATTGGGTTGCCCACTTTCCTGCTTCCTTTATCTCTATTTTTAAATTAGCAATCTAATTTCCTCTTAAAATACTTCATGAATACTTTGCAATTGAATAATTCATATTGTACCACTCTTTATAAACGTTAGTACAAGGACTATGAAGATTAATACTTGTTGACCCGAACTCTGGCACCTCCAAAAGATGTTCAATTCTCAGTGTGAGAAAGCCTCACATAAGAACAACAGTCACTTTGAAAATTACACAAGCCAGCAAGCAAAAAGGGCATGTGTTCTAATCAGGTTATTACCTTTCTAGGATAACATAGATTAGAGCTATCTGATGAAGAAGCAGCACTCAGAAAGCTTGTGCTTCCAAATAAACCTTTCCAAATATAACCTGGCGTTGAGTGATTTTTGTTTTTAAATGGGGGAAGCAGTGATGCAGTGATAATTATCCAGAACCCCAGGCTAATGTTTGAGGTTTAACTCCCACCAAGGCAGAGGTTAAAGTTTAAATGGAGTAAAAGTCTGGAATGAAAAGCTAGTCTAATGTTGAGTACTGTCAGGTTTTTTTTTGCTGTATATCAGGTCCACTAACATCCTTCAGGGAAGGAATTCTGTCATCCTTACCTGGTCTAATCTACAAGTGGCTGCAGTCCTACAGCAACATAGTTGACTCTGAAACGGCTAAGCACACTACTCAGTACAAGGGCACTTAGGAGCAGATAGTAAATGCTGGCTTGGCCAGGGGTGCCCATCTTCCTAAAACTAGAAAACAAATTAGCCATCCATAGAGCACCTAATGCTCAGGCCAGTCTTCACTTATATTATAAAGAATTTGTGTTGGATAAAACCACCTTTTTCTGTTTCTCCTTCACCAACAAATACCAGTTAGTCCTTTCCTGCTTTAAAGATAACTGGCAAAATACTCTCAGAGTCTGATTTTTAATTCAGAAAAATTATAATTGCCAGATATCCTGCATCTCTCTCACCTACTCAGTGGTATGAATTAAAACTTAAACCCATGAAAAGAGAGTGGGACCTCGATTAATGGATACTATAGGTGAGCTGTTGGGTGAGCAAGGTTAAAATCACCCCTAGATTGTATTTCTCAGTTTACTGGTGCATTGGATCGTGCTGGCTGACAACAAAATAACTTTACAGTGATAAATATTTGGAAGTAGACTTGAGAAAAATTAGCACAGAAATTATTTGCATGAGATTCATTTGAATCAAGATTGCAGAAGTGTGGAATAGCAATAATCTCTTTCTTCTTTTAATACAACTTACTTTTGAAAGAAAACACAGATAGGGAGAATGAGGTCTCCATGCTAGCTGTTGAAAGGAAGAAATTTGTAAATATGACTTTGGCAAGTTGCTATGCTCAATTCTGGTCAGTGTGTGCAGTCCATTGATGAGTCTCCTGGGACAATTAAGGTTGCAGTCTCATAATCTGTACACATTAAACAAAAGTGCATATCCTCATTAACTGTTAATTTGGATTAAGTATTATACATTGAAAACTGACAATATTCTGGTAAGCAAAGTTTTCAGTAATATTCCTTTGTAAACAAATTGAACTGAGAGCTTTAGTCCTGAGGAGGAGCAATAAAGCTTAAAGCATTACTTCAGAACTGTAGCAAAAAATGGGATAATGCTGGCTCTTCTCAATAATTAAAAAAAGGACAGCACAGCAGTTAGCAGTAGCTGAATTTGAGAAAGTAAAGTGAAGCTTTCTGTATAACGCCACTGTGAGAATAAAGGAATCTGACTTGCTATCATGGAGAGGCTGCTGTTAGCCAAGCCTGTGGGTGGTAAGGTATTTGTGCCAAATAAGGCAGTTCAGCTGACACTCAGCTGTTCACAAAAGATCCTGGCTATTGTATAGTAGCCAGTAGATTTAATTACATTTGAAGCTGATTAAACTAAACAGGAAGGAAATTGTTTTCCTCACCCTTCTCATTTATCATAAAAAGCTAGCTGAAAAACTCTTTTTAAAATCCCACAAGAAACAAAATTTGGCATTTATGAAGTTTCATTTTGCCAAACTGCTTCAGAAACTTGAGTGATATTGGACATTGTTGAATACATGACTTTATTTAGCTTCATAGCTCGGTTCTCACCATTTAGCATTGCTAGCGTGCGTAGCTAGCTTTCAGATTAGGAATTCTGAACCATATGCAGGGGCAACTGTGAGAGAGGCCACTCCAAATCAGTCTTGGTATGTATGTAAATGTGGAGGAGAATGAGATTTATGTGTTATGTTTGTATGTCTGCCATCGATGGTAAAATTGACTACATTGCTTTCCATCAAGTGTTGATGAATGCTGTCACTAAGTGCTATCAGTCTTTGTAGAATGTGGTAATTATTGGAACTTGCAATGAACAAAAAGTCTGTAAATAACACAACTCAACTCCCCCATTATTGAAAGGGTTTACTTATTTCAAGCTTTCTACTCAAACAAAATTTCAGGAATTAGACAGTTAAATGCCAAATAGATGTGTATTTTACTGGTTTATTTAAATATTTTATTCCAACTTCAAGAATGAAAAGAATGGCAACAAAAGCCTTTGATTTGACATTGATTCAAGTTTTACTTCAGAGGTGTAATAAGAGAAAGATCCCCACAAGTTTCAAGATTTTAATCCCATCTATCCAGTAGAAAGTGCAGTGGGAAGTAGAGGCTCCCAACAGGAATCTGGGGGAGAACCCTCCACTGGTTGGAGTCACATCTGGCACATAGGAAGATGGTTGGGGTTGTTGGAGTTCAGTCATCTCAGCTCCAGGACATATCTGCAGGAGTTCCTCAGTGTACTGTCCAAGACCTACCATCTTCAGCTGCTTCATCAATGGCCTACCCTCCATTATACGGTTAGAAGTGAGGATGTTCACTGATGATTGCACAATGTCCAGCACACTCGTGATTCTTCAGATACCAAAGCAATGTATGTCCAAATGCAGCAAGGCCTGGACAACACCCATGTTTAACCTGACAAGTGACAAGTAACATTCATGCCATACAAGTGACAGGAAATGACCATCTAGAGAGAATCAAAACCTAGACCCTTTAGATTCATTAATATTACAATTGCTAAATCTTCTACTATGTATGTCCGGGGGTTACCATTGACCAGAAGCTCAACTGAACTAATCATATAAGTAGAAAGTGAGGTCTGCAGATGCTGGAGATCAGAGATGGAAATGTGTTGCTGGAAAAGCGCAGCAGGTCAGGCAGCATCTAGGGAACAGGAGAATCGACGTTTCGGGCATTAGCCCTTCTTCAGGAATCATATAAGTACTGTGGCTGCAAGAACAGTTCAGAGGTTAGGAATACGATGGCAAGTAACTCACCTCCTGACTCCCAAAGCTGTCCACCATCAACAAGGCACAAGTCAGGAGTGTGATGGAATGCTCCCTACTTGGCTGGATGGGTGCAGCTCCAACAACACTCAAGAAGCTTGACACCATCCAGGACAAAGGAGCCACCTTGATTGGCACCACATCCACAAAGATACATTCCGTTCATCAGTGACAGTTGTGTGCCATCTCCAAGATGTACTGCAGAAATTCTCCAAAGCTCCTTAGGCAGCACCTTCCAAACCACTTCCATCTAGAAGGACAAGGACAGCATATACATGGGAACACTACCTCCTTGAAGTTCCACTCTAATCCACTCACCATCCTGACCTGGTAATATATCACATTCTTTCAGTGTTGCTGGGTCAAAATTCCACAACTCCCTCCCTAACTGCAGCCTGGGTCTACCTACACTGCATGGACCTTCTTGAGTTCAAGAAGGCAGCTCACCATTAGCACTTCAAGGATAATTAACGATAGGCAATAAATATGGGCTGAGCCATCAAAGCCCACATTTCCTGAATGAATAAAATAAAATTAGCATCATCTACTGTTTTGTGCAAGGAAGAATTTTGTAATATTCTGCTTAGTTTAAATATTTTTGTGTTTAGATTGTGAAGGAATCCGATCCCACAAATTTTACCACTGAAAGCAATGGACATTTGGTACATTCAAGCACTACCACTTGCAGGTTACCCTCCAAGTCACACACCACCTGACTTAGAAATAAGTCACCACTCATCAAAATCCTGAACCCCTCCTTTACATTGAGAACATACCCACCCCATGTGGACTGCAACAGTTCCAGAATTCAACTCACACAAATTTCTCTCACTGTGCATTTCTTGTCATTCAGTACGGCCATGGCTTATCCTGTATCTCAACATCATTTGCTTACTCTTTCCCCTGACCTCTTGACACACCTTTAACCTCTCGAAAGTTTTTATTTGTTTCTTCCATACAGTCAGTGATTTTACTTCCTCAGCATTATGCGGTAGAGAATTCCACAGTTCCATTATCCTTTGAGTGAAGACACTTCTCCTCATCTCGTCCAAAGTGGCCTACCATATATACGCTGAGACTGCAGCCATCCACACCACTCCGCCCAGCCCTGTCAGAAATTTACAAGTTTCAAAGAGATCCTCTCTCCTTTTAAACTCCAGAGAACACCAGTCCAGTTGACTTAATCTCTCTTCATAGGATAAACCAGTCATAGAGTCATAGAGATGTACAGCATGGAAACAGACTCTTCGGTCCAACCCGTCCATCCCAACCCAATTTGGTCCCACCTGCCAGCACCCGGTCTGTATCCCTCCAAACCTTTCCTATTCATATACCCATCCAAATGCCTCTTAAATGTTGTAATTGTACCAACCTCCACCACATCCTCTGGCAGCTCATTCCATGCACGCACCACCGTCTGCGTGAAAAGGTTGCCCCTTAGGTCTCTTTTATATCTTTCCCCTCTCACCCTAAACCTACGCCCTCTTGTTCTGGATTCCGATCCCAGGGAAAAGTCCTTGCCTATTTATCCTATCCATGCCCCTCATAATTTTGTAAACCTCTATAAGGTCACCCCTCAGCCTCCAACGGTCCAAGGAAAACAGCCCCAGCCTGTTCAGCCTCTCCCTATATGTCAAATCCTCCAACCCTGGCAACATCTTTGTAAATCTTTTCTGAACCCTTTCAAGTTTCACAACATCTTTCCCATAGGAAGGAGACCAGAATTGCATGCAATATTCCAACAGTGGCCTAACCAATGTCCTATACAGCTGCAACATGACCTCCCAACTCCTGTACTCAATACTCTGACCAATAAAGGAAAGCATACCAAACGACTTCTTCACTATCCTATCTACCTGCGACTCCACTTTCAAGGAGCTATGAACCTGCATTCCAAGGTCTCTTTGTTCAGCAACACTCCCTAGGACCTTACCATTAAGTGTATAAGTCCTGCTAAGATTTGCTTTCCAAAAATGCAGCACCTCACATTTATCTGAATTAACTCCATCTGCCACTTCTCAGCCCATTGGCCCATCTGGTCCAGATCCTGTTGTAATCTGAGGTAACCCTCTCCGCTGTCTCTACACCTCCAATTTTAGTGTCATCTGCAAACTTACTAACTGTACCTCTTATGCTCACATCCAAATCGTTTATGTAAATGAAAAAAAGTAGAGGACCCAGCACCGATCCTTGTGGCACTCCACTGGTCACAGGCCTCCAGTCTGAAAAACAAACCTACACCACCACCCTCTGTCTTCTACCTGTGAGCCAGTTCTGTATCCAAATGGCTAGTTCTCCCTGTATTCCATGAGATCTAACCTTGCTAATCTTGTCAAACCTTGTCGAACGCCTTACTGAAGTCCATACAGATCACATCTACTGCTCTGCCCTCAACAATCCTCTTTGTTACTTCTTCAAAAAACTCAATCACATTTGTGAGACATAATTTCCCACGCACAGAGCCATGTTGACTATCCGTAATCAGTCCTTGCCTTTCCAAATATATGTACATCCTGTCCCTCAGGATTCCCTCCAACAACTTGCCCACTACCGAGTTCAGGCTCACCAGTCAATAGTTCCCTGGCATGTCTTTACTGCCCTTCTTAAACAATGGCATCACGTTAGCCAACCTCCAGTCTTCCGGCACCTCACCTGTGACTATCGATGATACAAATATCTCAGCAAGAGGCCCAACAATCACTTCTCTAGCTTCCTACAGAGTTCTCGGGTACACCTGATCAGGTCCTGGGGATTTATCCACCTTTACTCGCTTCAATACATCCAACACTTCCTCCTCTGTAATCTGGATATTTTGCAAGATGTCACCATCTATTTCCCTACAATCTATATCTTCCATATCCTTTTCCACAGTAAATACTGATGCAAAATATTCATTTAGTATCTCCCCCATTTTCTGTGGCTCCACACAAATCCGCCTTGCTGATCTTTGAAGGGCCCTAATCTCTCCCTAGTTACCCTTTGTCCTTAATATATTTGTAAAAACCCTTTTGATTCTCCTTAATTCTATTTGTCAAAGCTATCTCATGTCCCCGTTTTGCCCTCCTGATTTCCCTCTTAAGTATATTCATACCTCCTTTATACTCTAAGGATTCACTCGATCTATCCTATCTATCCTCCACTGACCAGTGGAGTGCCACAAGGATCGGTGCTGGGTCCTCTACTTTTTGTCATTTACATAAATGATTTGGATGTGAGCATAAGAGGTACAGTTAGTAAGTTTGCAGATGACACTATGCTTCCTTCTTTTTCTTAACCAAACCCTCAATTTCTTTAGTCATCCAGCATTCCCTATACCTACCAGCCTTCCCTTTCACCCTGACAGGAATATACTTTCTCTGGATTCTTGTTATCTCATTTCTGAAGGCTTCCCATTTTCCAGCCGTCCCTTTACCTGCGAACATCTGGCTCCAATCACCTTTTGATAGTTCTTGCCTAATACCGTCAAAATTGGCTTTTCTCCAATTTAGAACTTCAACTTTTAGATCTGGTCTATCCTTTTCCATCACTATTTTAAAACGAATAGAATTATGGTCGCTGGCCCCAAAGTGCACCCCCGCTGACACCTCAGTTATCTGCCATGCCTTATTTTCCAACAGTAGGTCAAGTTTTGCACCTTCTCTGATAGTTACACCCACAAACTAAATCAGAAAATTGTCTTAATAAAAGCAAATTACTGCGGATGCTGGAATCTGAAACCATAAGAGAAAATGCTGGAAAATCTCAGCAGGTCTGGCAGCACCTGTAAGGAGAGAAAAGAACTGATGTTTCGAGTCTAACTGACCCTTTGTCACTGCTTTGACAAAGGGTCAGTTAGACTCGAAATGTCAGCTCTTTTCTCTCTTTACAGATGCTGCCAGACCTGCTGAGATTTTCCAGAAAATTATCTGGTATGCACTTAAGAAATTCCTCTCCATCTCAACCTTTAACCCTCTGGCAGTCCCAGTTGATGTTTGGAAAATTAAAATCCCTACCATAACTACCCTATTATTCTTACAGATAGCTGAGACTTCCTTACAAGTTTGTTTCTCAATTTCCCTTCTGACTATTACGGGGTCTATAATACAATCCCAATAAGGTGATCATCCCTTTCTTATTTCTCAGTTCCACCCAAATAACTTCCCTCGATGTATTTCCGGGAATATCCTACCTCAGCATAACTGTAAGCTATCCCTTATCAAAAATGCCACTCCCCCTCCTCTCTTGCCTCCCTTTCTATCCTTCCTGTAGCACTTGTATCCTGGAACATTAAGCTGCCAGTCCTGCCCATCCCTGAGCCATGTTTCTCTAATTGCTATGATATCCCAGGACTCAGCCCAGTGAACATTTGTTGTAGGCTGCCTATGGCGGGTATATCTTTTATAAGGTAAGGTGTACACAGTGCTCCAGGTTTGATCTCACTAAGCCCTCTACAGCAGCAGTAAGACTTTCTTGCTCCCATAGTCGAGCATTCTTGCAATGAAGGCCAACATAACCCTTGCCTTTCTAATGCTTACCACATCTTCATGTTTGCTTTCAGTTGCTGTTGTACAGGGACATCCAGGTCCCTTTGTGCATCAACATTTCCCAGTCTATCAATCTTTTTAAATAATACTTTGCAATTCTGTTTTTCCTGCCAAATTGGACTTCACACCTATCCGTGTTATACTATAACTGCCAATTATTTAACTACTCATTCAACTTGTCTGAATTACTCTGATGTCTCTACATCCTTCTCATCACTCACACTCCCAAATAGTTTATGTCGTTCCAAGTAAATTTGGATATATCGTATTTGGGTCCATCATCCAAATTGTTGATGCCGATTGTGAATATCTGGAAATGACCCATTTGTTCCAACTCACTTTCTTGTCTGCTGACCTGTTCTCTCTCCATGCCAATATATTGCCACAAGTCTCATGGACTTTGATTTTGCACATTACCTTTTGTGTTGTGGTAAGACAATCAAAATCTAACTGCACTCCATTCATTTGTTCTCCTTCTTCTATTCTACTAGTTACATCCTGAAAAGACTCCAATAGGTTTGTCAAACACAATTTCCCTTTTGTAAATCCATGTTGACATTTTGTAATCCCTTGATATTTTTCTCAGAATCTTTTGTCACCTTGTGTATAATAGACTTCAGTATCTTCCTTACTACTGATGTTAGGCTAACTAATCTGTAGTTTCTAGTTTTCTCCCTCCTATTTAAATAGTGAGGTTATATTTACCACCCCCAGGTTGTTCCAGAATCTACAAAACTTTTGAGTGTGACAGTCAACATATCTACCATTTCCATGGCAACCTTGTCTAGCATCATGAGATGTAGGTGATCAGGCCCTTCAGATTTATCAGCTTTCAATCCCATTAACTTCTCCAGCACCATTTTTTTTTTATTAATGCAAATTTCCTCCAGTTCCTCCTTCCTTCTTCCCTAACATTTTTGAGTTGTTATTTGTGTCTTTACTGTGAAGAGAGACTAAATTAGTGAGTGGAATGCCAGTGATGTGCATATCCATGACTAAATAAAAGAATGAGAATATTTGAAATGGACATGACAAGTTTTATGTATTAACCATCTTAAAGCCTCATCAAAGAATGCACTTTATAGTTAATTGATTATGTCTATTGTGTTTGTGGTGTTCAGTATTTACCTTGTTCAGTACTGTCACAAAGCTGGTCCTTTTTTTTCTAAAAGCTGTTCCTTTTCTCAAGGATGCTGTGTCCTTGGCTTTTTTCAGAGGGGTCGTAAACATTTCCCAGTTCCGATCAGACTAGTTTGGCACAGAGATTAAAGGGTATTGAGAGGCCTTTTATTTATATGTAAGCAGATGAGACTTCAGGACAAAGTGGTCATGTTTTAGAAGTGACATGTATAATGAAAGAGGGAGTGGTCAGCTCTCCAGCTGGGCAGTTCAGTCCAGAACCAATTAGGAGTTCAGCTGTGTGGAAACAGGCCGCAAAACTCTCTCTCTCTTTCTGCCCTTCTAACTTCAACCTATAAGCATCTGTTCCTTTTTTTAACTGTGTTTTAAGAGGGTTTGCTTAGTGGGACTGTTGCCTATATTTGGAACAGCATACTTAAGTCTAGTTTGGATAGACTGAGTTCTGCAGGTGTTCTTTATTCTATTCTTTGTGTTTCATTGTATCATTTTGCGAATAAATTTTTGTCTGTTTTAAAACCTGGTAGTCAACCTCGCTAACTTACACCGGGTAATTTTCACTGTACACTTAACACAACAAATTGCAAAGTTATGGTCTGGGCTGTCTGCTTAAGAATGTTTTGAGTGACCTGGCCTAGTCCATGACAGTACCATGATTATGAGTTTAGGCCTTAACCAGATATACATTTAAACTTCTGAATATTTTTCTCTCCTTCATAACTCCATTTATGGTAATAGTCAATAATTAGACAAAGATGGTATTTCAGCTGCAATTTTCCTTAAAAACCTTCTTCAGTATCTCATCAAAACAAAAATACCCAATTTAAAGTAAGAAGCATCTCATTAATGAGTCTTATTTAGTAACCTTCTAAATGCAACCTATGTTTTCATGCTAAAAATGTAAGTTTTCTAAATTAAATTTGGTCTTTTAATCATCCATTTTTGTTCCATGCAGCGGCAGGAAAGATTAGTGGGCATTAGACTGGAAGGCTGGGGTCATTCCTACACATGTAAAAGACATTTAGACAGGTACATGGATAGGATAGCTTTAGAGGAATATGGGCCAAACACAGGCAAATAGGACTACTTCAGTTTAGGAAACCTAGTCAGCATAGACATGTTGGGTCGAAGGGTCTTTCTGTGCTGTACGACTCTATGGCTTGATGAGAGCGGAGAGGTGTTTTCCCCTCCTCACCTTTAAACCAGTCATCTAGTCTCACCTAATGTAAAGGAGTGAACCCACATGCTTTCCCTCTCTGCATTTTCCCTTGTCATCACTTTCCACCCCAGTAGTCACCAGAATCAAAAGATCATTTCTGCCACTGCCAGCAGGATACCACAGTTAAACATATTGTTCCCCTCCCCTCCATTGTCAGCATTCCACAGGGACCATTCCCTCTGTGACTTCCCCATCATTCCTCAATTTCCCAGGACAATTAACAACGATCACAGAAGGTGAAGCACTTGCCCGTTCTCCTGTTGCCTCATTGCCAAAAACCACAAAAGTGCCTTCGAGGTGAAGCAGCATTTTACTTGTACTTCTTACTATATTTGCTGCTCACAATGTGGTACACCTTTCTCTAATGCATTACTTTTGCCAATACCTGATTCTGCCACATGCCTTGCAAAACTGATTGAAAGCTGGGTATTTCCTTGGTTCATGCAGAAAGCCAAACCTTTTGCATTTTTTGTTATGTTTGACCTACAAATTATTGTGTTTGTACTTCAAACTATAAACTTTATCAACCTATGAACATCATTTTGTACTTAAATCCATTCTTGACCATATCTTTGGTTTGTCTCACAGATCTCTCTGGAAGACTTCCATAGAGGTGGCTGTGATCATCAACTCAAAAATTCTGTTTGTTAGCTTCCCATCTGAAATATCACATAATGAGACCCTTCCTCTGTATCTGCTCTTGAATTGGTTCTGTTGATTCTGTCAAAATGATTTGATTTCCAGTCAGTGAACATCAGAAGTTTGATCTGTGTCTGAATTGGTCTTCTAATGTTGTCCATACCATTCTGGCGTCTTTTAGCTCCTTAACTGTTTACCCTGAGTGTTGTCGACCATTGTTAACAATTTTAACATTTCTTTGCATTGGACACACTTGAATCCAGAAACCATAACTCTGAATACTGTTTAGACATTGTCAATTCTGATTCAGATGTTGATTTTTAGGTTTAGATTTAAATTTTATTGTCACGTGTACTCAAGTACAGGAGTACAGTGAAAAGTGTCTAGTGTCGCCGTACAAGGCACTATCTTAGGTACAAGGGTACCTCGGTACAAAAAAACTCAGCTACAAAGTAGGAAAAGAAACAAAGTTTAAAAGGTTAATCATTACAAGCCATCATAGAATAGGTAGAAAAATAAAGAAATAAGGTAATAATTAACATAAAGTCCTTCTTAATATGAACTAGAAAAATGAAGGAATAAAGTTAAAAGGTCTGTTGTGTCCATATTTAATCTAGGAATTTTGTGGAAATTCTGACAACATACCTTTGACCTTCTCTCACTTGCATACGCGCTGATCTCTTTGCCTCTCGCAAGTGAGATAACTTGGCCTCTCCGTAGGGATTTGTCTGTTTATTAGCAAGCTCTGTTTTCAATCCTTTCCAATGTGTAACAAATAAATATAGTGTAAGGTGTCTCCTGCAGTTTTCACACAATTTAAAATGGTTGACCATGTGGTTCACCTGTAGATTGACTTGCTTGCTTACTGGTCAACTAAAATGGGCCTCATCAACATGATGTTTTCCAGCACTGATCATGTCATATTAGTGATAATGGTCTTATAATTATCCACGAGGAATTGATTAACTGTCGGTTACTTTGCCTGAAAACAGTAATACACATTACAAGTTAAGAAGCAGACGAATTGATTGCTTTGTGTGCAGCTTGCAATCCCAAAGCAGACTGTCAAGGAAAATTGCAACAAAGTATACATACAGCATATAGTGTTTTAAAAGTGAATTCTCTTCAAGATAACCTACACAAATGACAACTTGAAAATCAAGTAAAATAGGTTGTAGTTCTAATTTGATACCAACTTATACAAATTGCAAGAATAATTGATGTGGGAAATGAAATTACCGGATCAGTGCATGCAGGAGAGGGATGAAAGTTTATTGTTAGTGCAGTGTAAATATACCTGCCCTCAAACTGAGAGTGAATAAAATGTAGAAATATTTTCCATTCCCAAACATGTACTTCTTTCACCTTGTCTGCATAAAGAAGCATTAAAATGACAGCTATAAAAGTCAGGATTTATCTTTATTAGATATATTATTTACAATGTATGGGGAAACATAAACAGAGAAAATAAACAGAATTATTGAACAAAAAATGTTGTTTGTAAGAAGGCCCTGAACATGATCTGAAAACATTATCTCAGAACCTTTAGCTCCATCTGCTGCCCAGTCCAACAGTGGAGCAGCTGAACTGCGAGCAGATCTGTCTGTAACCATTTGTTTCAATTGTTTTATATATACTGAGACATTTTGTCAGAAATTCCTTCCCAAACCTAAATGATTCTGATCCAAGGAATTGAACAGTAATAAAGTTCAGTAAGACACAAGCTGATCCAATTCTGCTGAACTAAACAAAATTTCCAATCATGTTTGTTCAGCATTAACATTTGACTTCTATTTCTTGCGTGTAATAATGCAGCTATATCATATATTTTCAATAACTTACATAGCACCGTGCTATGAATCACCATATTACCTGAAAATAATTTCATAGTTCTATGGGAAGGTAGCTTCTAAGGGCCTTTTAGATTAGACTGGATTCCCTACAGTGTGGACACAGCCCTTTGGCTCAACAAGTCCACACCGACCCTCCGAAGATTAATCCACCCAGACCCATTCCCCTACATTTACCCCTGACTAATGCATCTAACGCTATGGACAATCTAGCATGGCCAATTCACCTGACCTACACATCTTTGGACTGTGAGAGGAAACCAGAGTACCCAGAGGAAACCCTCGCAAACACGGGGAGAATGTGCAAACTCCACACAGACAGTCGCCAGAGATTGAAATCGAACGGAGTCCCTGGCGCTATGAGGCAGCAGTGCTAACCACTGAGCCACCATGCTGCCCTTCTTACAGCACAGTGATAGTGTTCCTAGCCCTGGACTCGGAGGCTCAGTTTCAAGTATCACCTGCTGTAGAGGTATCTCTGAACATCCTTTTAATGACCATTGTTCCAGCTACTCACTACCTGGTTATGTTTGGGTATTGTGAACAGTCTTATACCCAAAACACCCATCTACGCGCCCATAAGGTAGACCTTGAGTGTCAATGGGATTTACGTGGTGCCCTCCAGCCCTTGTTTTCGAGGAATGGCTTTGGTGAGAAATGGACAGATTAAAAATATTTTATCTCTGGTCTTTGTCAGAGTAATGGGTTTACCATCCGACTTAGACTTGCTCACAACCAGCTTATCTGTTAATCTTTATTGTGCTTAACCTGGCCACTTAAATCTTTCAATGTTTATTTTTGATTATAATATTGATAGAAAAGATATCTTAAATACTTTAAATGAACATCCTTAGCATTTTAAGGCAATTCAGGGTGATTCTACTATAATTCCTTTCTCAATTGTACCTCAGTTTGTTGCATTAAACATTCTCAACCTTCCATGGTGTAGGAGTGGGACATATGCTGTTCTGTTTGAACCAGTGACCTTATCTGTATCATGAGTCAGTCACTGTAATGTGCAGCCATCTGTCAGCTGGCTTGCAGTACTGCGTTGAGCATGAGAATTGAAAATATATATCATTAAGCCAAAACACTTGAGTCATAAATTAACTTTATTTTGCTTTTTAGAAGTAAGAACATAAATAAAAGCACAGAAAAGGAAAGAATGATAAATTGTAAAATATTAAAAGAACGAGAGGAAAGACAGGCTTTGTTATCAGATACAGGTGAATAAAGCTGACAGGGCATGTCTTCCAAGTTTTGAGTCTCACCTGAAGCAGTGTCACTGATGGTCACCCTGAGCAGTTTGATGGTCTTGGATTTAGAGATGTGCTCATGAACTCTCCTCTCTACTGATTCTATGACATGACCCAGAGAGATAACATTCAGACTTCCTTAAGATCTGACACAAATGCCATGGACAAAGCGGGTATTCCAGAATGTCCCATTGGGTGCATACTGGGTCACCAAAAGGATTTCGCCTCCAGATCACTTTGAAGTAAGTTGGATCCAAGAAGGGTTATACCCAAAACATTGACTTCTCCTCCTCCTCTTGATGCTGCCTGCCTTGCTGGGTTCTTCCCACTTCCTGATCATCTACTGCTCCCTGCACACAGCATGAAGCCAACATTGGCGTAATGGTACTGTGAAAAAGTGTGGCACTGGAAAAGCACAGCAAGCCAAGAGCATTCGAGGAGCAGGAGGGTCGACGTTTTGAGCATAAAAACCTGTGCTGCTGCCCAGGTCATCTTCCATTTTATATGGAGATCAAAGATGGACCGGGTCCGAAGGGACTCAATGTATAAAGATCTGGGCAACGGGGTAAAAACACACCCAATGCGACCGTCACCCTGATGGCCACCTTTGTGTGAGGCTGCATCAAGCTGTGCGTGGATCCCCGGTACGCAACCACCAAGTGTCACTACGTACTGAGGTTCTACCTGTCCCCGGTGTGCGAAGGACGGGCCTCGCTGCCGCAGAATGCTCCAAGTAGTTGGACCGTTCCGTATCACCTGTTCTTCGTGGAGAAGTTTATGAAGAAAAACACCTTTGACCACAAGTACATCAGGAAGTGGTCAGCACGTAGTGTCCTTGAGACCCTTCGGGAAAATGAGACGGCGGGTCCTATCGAGCGGTTCCCTGAGCAGACTGGCAAAGTCATTTGGCAGAATGCCTCATCACCAGAACTTTCCAACAAGCACCAAGACATGGCTTGGCTGGTGGTGAGAAGGGCTATGCCTGTGAGATCCTTTATGTACGCCTGGACTCTCAGCCGCACCACACGCTGCCCTCGAAGCGGCTGTGGAGGGGATGAGACTGTCACACACCTCCTTCTGGAACGTGCCTATGCAAAGGAAGTCTGGAGAGGAATGCAGTGGTGTTTGTCGAGGTTTGTCCCGAGCAGCGCCGTGACACGGGACTCCATGCTCTACTGTCTGTTCCCTGGGACGCACACCAAGACGAACATCAACTGTGCCTGGAGGATCATCAACTCGGTGAAAGACGCTCTTTGGGCAGTCTGAAACCTGTTGATCTTCCAGCTGAAGGAGTTGACCCCGACTGAGTGTTGCAGACTGGCACATTCCAAGGCCCAGGACCACGTGTTGAGCGACAGCTCGGGGCAGCTGCTGCCACAGCGTGGTGGGGAAAGACCACCATGTAGCATCTGCCTGCCGAAGAAGAACAGGGGGCCCACCCAGTCTTTTGGGCTCCACTGACACCTCAGCAGAAGAGCTGGATAGTAAATGTACAGACTTGTATATAGGAAAAATAAATTTCGATGTCTGTATGTAAAGCAATGTAATGTGTGCACAAGAATGGCATGACCAATTGTATAGAGATCCAAATAATTTTATGAATAAAGTATATTTTTGAAATAAAAAAAATAAGCTCTTCATCAGACATTCCCGATGAAGAGCTTATGCTCGAAATGTCGACTCTCCTACTCCACGGATGCTGCCTGACCTGCTGTGCTTTTTCAGCACGACACTTTTTGACTCTGATCTCCAGCATTTGCAGTCCTCACTTTCTCCTAGTGGTACTGTCACTTGATTGGAAATCTGGAGGGCCTGGCTAAATCTCTGGGCACACGGGTTCAAATTACACTACAACAGTTCAAGCTAAAGCTAATCATTGATTGCTGTTAAAAATTTATCTGGTTTACTAAAGTCCTTTGATCTGCTGTCCTTACCTGGTCTGACCCATCAATAATGTGTCAAGATTAGAGTAGTGCTGGAAAAGCACAGGAGGTCAGGCAGCATCCGAGGAGCAGGAAAATCGACATTTCGGGCAAAAGCCCTTCATCAGGAATGTCTGAAGAAGAGCATATGCTCGAAACGTCGATTCTCCTGCTCCTCGGATGCTGCCTGACCTGCTGTGCTTTTCCAGCACCATTCTAATCTTGACTCAAATCTCCAGCATCTGCAGTACCCACTTTTGCCCCTTAATAATGTGGTTTACACTTAAGAACCTTCTGAAATGGGCTCCCACATTAAGCTATTCAATGGGGGCTGGGCAGAAATGCTGGCCTTGCCGGTGGCATCCACGTCATACGAAAAAATAAATCAAACAAAAACGACTGGTGAAACAAGGGGTTCAGCCTCCATCATTTGCTTGAATCAATACATCGCAGCTTCCTGACTGTTGTGGTCTGTCTATTGGTCAGCTAGCATTGGCAGCCTACTCACTGTCCTCAAGCAGTTACAGAGGGCTTGTCATGCTCAAGCAGTGCAGGCTCAGAACCTGGAAATGATTCTGCTGTCAGGGTCTCAAGCTCCAAAACAATCCTGCCTAACTTCTTTCTCAAGTACCCTCAGCATGATTCATTATTTTAACGACAGGTCCGTAATATCCTAGCATAGTCAGGCCAGAACACAACGTGAAGCTCTTTATCTTTCAGAAAGTAAATGAAATGCAGAGTTACAGCTTCAGTCAGTTTCAGTTTCTATAATGTTGTCGTGTACAATTTCGTTGTTATTTTTAATCGTCCACTTCAGGCAAATGATGACACACCTTGGGGGAAGATGGGATTTGAAACTTCTGGCTCAGAGGTAGAGACACTATCACTATGCCTCAGGAACTGCCCCACCTCAGTCACACACACACCTTGGGGGAAGATGGGATTTGAAACTTCTGGCTCAGAGGTAGAGACACTATCACTATGCCTCAGGAACTGCCCCACCTCAGTCTCTCTCTCTCTCTCTCACACACACACACACACACACACACACACACACACACACACACACACACACACACACACACACACACTCAGAGTAAGCACAGCCAAATAAGCAGCATCTGAGGAGCCGTATTCCAAGCATAAGCTCTTCATCAGGAATCAGTAACCTTTAGGTTACTAGTTCAGTGACATTACTATTATGTTATCACCTCTCCATTAGATCAATTTGCACCATTCTGCTATTGGAGCTGTTGACTAATCAATTGCAATTAAATAGTCTTCAATGGACCAAGGTTTGAGGCAAGAAATTGCCACTAGTGGAGACCTTTAGGACCCAGAGATCCAAAGTCATTTCCTCCTTCCATATGTACAACACTTGCCATACCTCATATAATATTGATGATTTGGAGATGCCGGTGTTGGACTGGGGTATACAAAGTTAAAAATCACACAACATCAGGTTATAGTCCAACAGGTTTAATTGGAAGCACACTAGGATAGTGGGCTAGTGTAGGTTAGGTGGGCTTGGATCGGCGCAACATCGAGGGCCAAAGGGCCTGTACTGCGCTGTATTTTTCTATGTTCTAGCTTTCGGAGCGACGCTCCTCCACAATCACCTGATGAAGGAGCGTCGCTCCGAAAGCTAGTGTGCTTCCAATTAAACCTGTTGGACTATAACCTGGTGTCATATAATATTGTGTGATATAAAATATTGAAAACACTAACGTCCCACATCTTTGAGTCACCTTAAATGGAGTTTTGATTTGAACAAAATAAGTTGTGGCTATTCTCCTGCAGCGCAATCTTATGAATCAGATCAAAGCCTGTACTAGTTGCTTTCTGTTTAAAATATCGGTCTAGAGTTTGTTTGCCTCTCTACATTTATCTCCCTAGGCTCATCACAAAACAGAAGGCTTAAGTGCAGCACAACAAGGGCTCACAGCAACAATTGAAGCAAAATTGATCTTGTGTGAACCTGTGAAATGAGTTGAAAGCTTGTCACTACAGCGGTTCACTGAGATGTTAACACTTAAAGTGTGAGTGGGGGACTTGAGTTGTTTCTGTCTCTAAGAAAGTTGAGGATCCATTGGAGAACCTCAGAATTACAAAGGGTAAGTATTGATCAATGAATGCTTAATGAGAGAAGATTGAAATAATCACCAATAACTTGCATGGAGATTCTATTACTCTCCTATAACTTCTGGAGAAAATGCACAACAGATTATTTAAGGTGTTTCACTTCTGATTTCTGTGGATCTTCTGGCACATCAGGATGTTGGGACACCCAAATAGAGACCCTGCTGATCAGAAAAAAAGAATTAAAGAATAGGTGAGAAAGGAAATCCTTACATAGGGAGAGAATAGAATATACATTGATGTGTAAAATGTTCTGTTAATAAGCAGAATTCATATGTGACTTTAAAAGGGATTTAGTAGCCTGAATGAAAGTTTATTAAAGGATTTGAGGACTGAGCAGTATGTGGTTTGTGTGGAGAAAAATGATGGTGTAATATTGCAGTAATATTTTGTGATTCTATGAAATACAGACTGTTATTGCTTTTCTCATTATTTCGATAGTGCTGTTAATATTCTTATTTTAAATTTAATTTAATCTATATCTGGTCATGGATTATGAGTCTGTCATGCAGACTTACATTAAGCTTATTAAAATAGGTCTAGTATTAGAGATAGCATGTTGCCCTCTGGTGGCAAGTCACCATTTTGCTGTAATTAGCCACAGAAGGAATAACAAATGTACTGTTTGTGACTCATTGGGTATTATTTTCAATCTCAGGAGGAGTCAGGTGAGGCCTTACTTTGATGACACTGGCCATCGTGTTGGTTTCTCAATATTTTTCCTGTTGCTGTGCTATTTTAGAAACTGCCATTTCATTGGCATGAGATTAGTAATGGTTACCTACCTATAAAAGTTCCCATTCTCCTCCTTCCACAGCCAGTACTCTGATATCTGCCCTTTAAAACTGTTCCCTATCCAGAATACCTGCATGGCAGCTGTGGCCAGTATAAATTTAATTATGGAAAGATACTCTATCTCTCCCTCTTACCTACATTGGCAACTCCCAACTGTACCAGTGGTGTCTTGTTGCTCCTCCGGCCAAGGGAGCCAGTCCACAATCTTTAATTGGCCATCAAAAAAAAATCACATCGGACCTTGGGTATTGGCGCAAAGTTATTTGTGACCAGGAATCAAGCCAAGCAAGTGTCTGGACCCAAAACGAAAATTCAACTAACCAATTCGTATATTCTAGTATTTAATAATTCTTGCAAAAATAAACTGTGAAATGCTACCTTGGCATTGCATAACAGACATTTTAACGAGGTTGCTCGGCTCTGCATCCATAACACTGATAATTGGGATCAATTGAAGCCCAAAGGATAGACCATAAATAGCCATTTACCTAATTTCTCCAGGATTTATAGCTGTAACAGTGCAAGTTTAAAATGGGTTGCCTAGGACATCTCTACCCTTTTATATCTGTATACTTGTTCAGCTGTCTTAGTAGCTCATTTGGCAAGTTTAGTCAGAAAAGCCAGATTCAATCCAATGTTGGTGCTGAGTTAACTGATCATTGCCCGGCAATGACTGTAAAATCACAGGGTAGTACCTACGGTCTAGAACTGTATTGAGAAATGATCTCAAGGTCAAGGAACTCCAGTGCCTTCAACCCAAAAAAGAGGAGAAATTTCGAGAGTCAAAAGAATACATTCACAATCTCTGGACCTAGAAAGGGTTTGGTCAAATACACTTTTTTTTTAGTGAAGTTTAAGTTTAACTCTTCTTATATGTAATAATGCTGACATGTTTCATTGCTACAGGTGATTCCGTCTTGTCAAATACCTTCACAGATACTGTTGTAACTGGTGTTCGTGGACCACCTGGACCACCTGGACCAGTGGGACCTGTCGGTAAGTTTTATGCTTCAAGAAGACTTCATTTTAGATTTTTTTCATAAACCATCCAGCACATCTATGATGTTGGTCTTCCTTTCAACAGTGCAGTGCAAAGTGTATTATTGAAAATAAACAAAAATAAACAGAGAAGCATAGAAAGCAGGTATGTCAGTAGGCCATTTGGCCCATCAAGGCTGCACCCCCCCATTAAACATGATCATGGTTCATCCACTATCTCAACGGCTTACACCCACTCTTTACCCCTTTAGCTCCTACAAATCTAGTAGAGTCATAGAGATGTAGAGCATGGAAACAGACTCTTCAGTCCAACCCATCCATGCCGACCAGATATCCCAACCCAATCTAGTCCCACCTGCCAGCACCCGGCCCATAACCCTCCAAACCCTTCCTATTCATATACCCATCCAAATGCCTCTTAAATGACGCTCCAGGGAAAACAGCCCCAGCCTGTTCAGTCTCTCCCTGTAGCTCAAATCCTCCAACCCTGGCAACATCCTTGTAAATCTTTTCTGAACCCTTTCAAGTTTCACAACATCTTTCCGATAGGAAGGAGACCAGAATTGCATGCAATATTCCAACAGTGGCCTAACCAATGTCCTGTACAGCCGTAACATGACCTCCCAACTCCTGTACTCAGTACTCTGACCAATAGTTTTAAATAATGCTATGAGAGGTAGTTGTCACAATAATGATCAAGATTCATTTCACTGAACAGTAAGTTGTGTCTTCCACCAGATGCTTGCCACTTCCCCAAAGGCAAACTTTAGAAGTGGAGACAGTGAACAATCTGAGCAGCACTTGTTACATTTTCCATTGGCCCACTGAATTAACAGGACCTTGGGCTGGAACCTTCTTGTCTATCAATGCAAGAGGGCCAAGAGAGAAGGAAAATAAAGTTGAAGAGGAAAGGAAAATGTGCAATTTTTAAAAAAATTTAAGATTAAAAGTATAATTTCATTTTCAATTAAGTTTGAATTTTCACTTTCAGTAGAACAAAAATTAAACTTATGGAAACATGAAAATGTTTACTGCCAAGGAGCAGCACAGTTACATGAAAAATAACATTGGGACCACGGTCTACATTCTCATGCCTCACTTGTAGCTGAGGATCACTTCAAAGAAGTGGGGAAAACAAATTAAATAATTGTACCACATTTAATTATCAAATTTGTTTTGCAATTGATTGATTGAAAATGTATATTTATAACTGACTCTTGCTTTAACAGTAGCAATAAATATTACTTCCGCCAGTAATAATGCGGTGTGGACTCGATGGGCCAAATGGCCTTACTTCCGCTCCTATGTCTTATGTCTTATGGTCTAATACCCACACCATATGAATGAAATAGGAGAAAACTATAGCTGCATCATTTTTGCAAAAGAAACCCAATTGTGGCTTGATGCAGATTTTCAGTTTCAGCGGATGTCTTGGGATGGATTGGGGGTGGTGAGGAAGGATAGACATTGCAGCCATGTCCAACGTCGCTGATGGGAGACATGGCGAATTCTCACTTACAGGTCTCAGTACCCTTATGTGGGCTACTTGTGTATTGAAGAGCTCAATAAACAGGGAGCTCCATCAATCCATCACCTCCAGTGTTGAGATCAAGCATTGCAGGTGGATTAAGGGCAGGGAGACAATAAAAGGGAAGCAAAGAGAACATCTTTTATTCCTTCATTGTTTCGTGGTTGAGCTTATCCCTGACAAGGTCAGTCTTTGTTGTCCATCCTTCATTGCCCATGAACTGTGTGACTTTATAGGCTATTTTCAGATGGCAGTATCACATAGTTATGAGTCTGGAGTCACAGGTTGGTCAGATCAAATTAAGACTTCCACAGTGGACAGTAGGGAACCAGATGGATCATTATGACAATCGATGATAGTTTCAAGGTTACCATGAATTAGTTTTCAATTGCAAATTAGTTATTGAAATTCCAATTCCACCATTTGCCCTTGGAGCTTGAAGCCTTTCCTCCAGAGTATTAAAGTGAGCCCCTGTATCATTAGTCCTGTGACATAACCACCAGGGCACCATCTCCACCTGGCGTGGTATGTAGAAGCATTGATGTGTACTGTCATTTCATCAGATATGGAGGTGGAATAAAGAATATTGGGCAAAATAATGCACCCATTTGCACAGAGTTAAAAATGGAACCGACTGTGTTGGCCTTAATGCTCCCTCACCAATGAGTTTAAAGACAGGGAATGGACAGGGAGTACATTAAATCCAGTGGGTAACCTGCCAATGTCTACCTGCCTGCCCTGCTCCCAACACAGTTATCTCAGTGGCAAGAGTGGCATTGGGTGACCTGACTGCCAGTGGAACAACTGAACACTGAGTGAGCAAATAATGCCCACATTAGGGGCTTACTGCACCTGCATTTGGCCAGGGTCACGAATGGCCCACATCAAGCAGACACCCTGGCAGGCTTCTCTGTATGGGCTGGTGGTGGTCAGGATGCACCCTGTTTAGCCAGTGTCTCTCCAATAGGAGAGGTTTATTGAAAAGTGTGGCACTGGAAAAAACACAGCAGGCCAGGCAGCATCCAAGATGCAGGAGAGTCAACGTTTCGGGCATAAACCCTTCATCATGAATTTAACAACACACTCCACCCTGACCCCATGTTGTCTTGATGAAGGGCTTATGCTGCTTATGTGGAATCTCCTACCCCTCAGATGCTGCCTGACCGGCTGTGCTTTTCCAGCGCCACACTCTTCGACTCTAGCCCCCAGCCAACATTCAAAGTTTGCCTGTGTAGAGTACAAGCAGTGGGCACCACCTTTCCTGGTGCTACTGGTACATCACAAGCTGCCTAGATCACTCTTTAGCCAGTGAGGGTGGAGGAGGTGGGAGTAGGTGGCCCCATGTAATTCAGTCGTTGTTTCTGATGTGCTCCTTCTCTGACATACATGGCTCATCATTTACTGTGATTAATCATGAGAGGCTTTTGAATAAAGTAGGCATTTACTCAAATTAAGTACAGTCTTTTGTTGAAAATGTTTAGGTTCACCTGGTCAGCAAGGACCTATTGGACCACCTGGGCCTCCGGGAAAAGATGTAAGTCATTGCAAAGATAATTGTTGTGGTTCTAACAGAGAAAATATTCAAATTTTACAGTAACTCATTTGCGTTCAAATTAATATGAGCTTTTTTTGTTGGTGTTCTTTTCGGCTTTATTCTTGTAGAGTCACAAATTATAAATGCATGGAGAGATTTTGTCTCAATCAGTCAGAAACTAATAATTTTTCATATGATAATGTCATGTTTCCAGTCTCACTTTTCTAAATAGAATGTCCTTTATTTTGGATAGGGATGGGCTGGTCGGCCAGGTATACCAGGATTAGATGGACCTAAAGGTGAAAAGGGAGACAGAGTAAGTTTCACAAGGTTGAAGTGGGACATGTTAGACACACTGAAGTGTAAGAATGCCTAATAAGGCCACAATGTCTTTTAGTTTATAGCTACGTCCATGATATGAGAAATCATTGAAGTAAATAACATCAGTGTTTGCTGACGAATATTGTGTGAAGGTAGGCTGATCATCAACTGAAAGAAAGAAGCTTTGTTGATGCTAATTGTTTATCCAGCTCACAGTTTCCTATGTTCCTGTGTACCTGCTCATCTTCTCCTCCACTTACCTAACTGACTGTGGACAAACATTTCAAGGAATAGCATCCCTTCCTGTGCCTGCACCATCACTGTGAAGTCTCACGAGGATCGATTCTTGGCCTACTCTCTTTTCAACCTGTACACTGCCCATTGGCACAGTCATCCAGAGACACAGGGGCAGGTACCATCACAAGTCCATAAGCAAGGTATCTGGTCACAGCTCAAACCAAAACGTCACATCAGTTCAAAGTTCAGTCACCATGCTACATCACTTGTGAATGATTATGGAAAATGAAATAACTAATGAGAGGTGGACATCCATGAACATTCCCAATGTCAGTGTTGATGGAACCCAAGACAAGTGAAAACAAATGAGACCAGGGCATTTGTAACTTCACAAAAAGTATCGAGTTGAAGATCTAGCTCAACCTCGTCCTCAAATCCCAACTATCATACAGGCTGGTTTTCCACCAATTTGATTCACTTTGTTTAATATCAATGATTGTGCTGAATGCAACAAAGATCATGAGTCACAACCTCTTCCCAGATGTAATGTGGAAGAGTTCTGAGCCAGAGCTAGGCATGTTCTAAACATGCATCTTGTTTCAGTGCATCTGACAATTGTAACATCAACTGACAAAGTGGCAAGTGGCCCCGCATGGCCTCTCCATAAATAGCCAGCCAACTCCAGTCCAGTCCAGTCTCTCCAAATACAGCCTCGTTAGCCTACTCTCAATTTCAAACTGCTGGAAGGTATTTCTGACAGTGGTATCAAATGGCACTTAATTACCTTATAGATAAGTTATGAAGCCGCCTTCAGCAGCTCCTCCAAACTTCAGGGCTTTGGAAACACTGTCAGTTCCTAATGCTGCCACTGTTCTATCACTCTGGGAAAAGTGCTAGAACTTTCTACCTAGTTGCATTGTGCTTGAAAGCTCACCACGTGATCTGCAGCAACTCAAGAAGACACTGGACTACCACCTTCTCAAGGGGAACTGGGCACAGGCAAACAACACTGTTTGGTTAACAATTGCAAGGGATTTTTATTGTATAAAAATAAAGGCTTAGGAATAATTAAAGAAGAATGTTGGAATGGAGGGAGGACGTTAATGAAAGCTCTTGAAAGGCTTAAAAACTAGCAGCTTTTATAAGCACTGAAATAACAACAGGTAACAATGTCAGCCAAAAAATGAGGTCCTTGTGTGTAGTCTTAAGACAACAGCTGACTGGTCCAGCTAATGGCTGTGGCAGGTTTATAGGCCATGTTCTTAACAACAGATGGCACAGGTCTGTCTCTGACACGGCTGACCCAGATCCTGTGGAGGATCTTCTCCGTTGCTGTTGACGAGCAGGTGACACAATGCCAGGAAATATAATTGATAACATCTTGGTGGCTGCAAACAAGTGCTGCCTTCCTTTCAGCAGTATGGTGCAAAGTGTGATTTGCTGTGACTGCAGAGTTTATAGAATTATCCGACTCTGTATCATTGAAACGTTCAAATAAACAGAGAAGTATAGAAAGCAGGTATGTCATATGTCATCAAGGTTTCACTCCCTTATTAAACGTGACCATGGTTCATCCATTATCTCAACGACTTACACCCGCTCTTTACCCCTTTAGCTCCTAGAAATCTGTTTATTTCTTAAATATAGCCAGTGACTCCACTCTAACAGCCTTCCGTGACAGAGAGTTGCACAGGTATGACACTCTCTGAGTAAAGAAATGCTTCAATCTCAATCCATATTTGCTTACCTTGGATCCTGAGACTGTGACCCACTGTTCTGAACTCCTTGGCTAGGGAAGACATCATTCCTGCATCTAAACTAACCCAGCCTGTCAGACTTTGTTATTCCAATGAAATCCTCTCTCATTCTTCTAAATTCCAAAGAATCCAGGCCTGCTCAACCCAATTCCTCCTCATAGGATACAATGTGCCACCCCAAGAATCAGTCTTGTGAAGCTTCGCTGCGCTCCGTCTATGGCAAGTTTATCTTTTCTAAGGTAAGGACACCAAAACTGTACATAGTACTCCTGCTTTGGTCCCATCAAGGCCCTGTACAGCTGCAGTAAGATTTTGTTACTTCTGTATTCAACTCCTCTTGCAATGAAGTCTAACATGACAGTTGCCTTCCAAACTGCTTACTGCATCTCCATGTTTGATTTCAATGACTGGTGTACGAGGACCTCTAGGTCCCTTTATGCATCAACATTTCCAAAAGTGCCTGCTATTATAGTCAGGCATCTTACAAACACACAGACATTGGAAACCAAACATTTTAAGTGCCACACACTAGCATAAAGTTGTTATTCACTAATTGCATCAGAAATAATGCAGTTTTCTGTTTTTTGTTTGAGTTTCGGTCCAAAATGTTGACTAAGTCAAAGTAGGAGGGCAGGGGGTACCTGGAAAGGATGATAAGGGGCGAAGGTGGATGAGAGGAGTGATTGGAAGAAGGGAGTCATTGGAAAAGCAGGACAGTCACAAAGCAGGGAGATAATGTCAGGTCAATGGCATACCATTTTAATGTTGGACTGCTACCCCTCTCAAGTCTGCACTGAGATGAGTATTTTTAATGACTTTGGCTTCTCTGTTGTTGAATTGTCATTTACTTCTCATTCTAATTTGTGCTCTATCCTGATTCCAAAACTAATTTTAAAATAACAAACTGTAACTCCATAGCCATTTGTTTAATGGCTGCACTGTAAATGAAATCTGTATTTTTAACTCAATTAGGGCCCATCTGGATATCCCGGAGAAAGAGGCCTCAGAGGAGAAATGGTAAGTTGCACTACCAATTTGCATGCATCTTGATTTTCCTGACTGAATTGATGTCTTTATTTCATCTATTTTGTTTTGATCCAGTTAACAATTGTTTATATCTTGTTGAATTATGATTCTCCCGTAACTTGCAACAATAGAAGTGTGTTTTTGTATCTGGTTGAAGGGGGGAGTGGGGATATTTGTTTGTCCCTAAATATTCAGGGAACAATCCTGGTAGCAGATTGGAAAGACTTGTGATGAACCTAGTTGCACCTTGTTGTCATTGAATCGGCAAATTTCTGGGAATTCTGACAAACCCTTCCACCTCCCTGTCACTCATCCCTCCACTCAGGAAAGTATTTTAATGTCCTTCCTTTTGTTGACGGACGGTTCTCTTTAGGAACTGCCTGTTTGGCCACATGAAGACTTGCTGTTACTAATGCAGTGACCACACCATTGGCTGCCCCAGGGCCAACCAGTATGAAGTAGCAGTCGAGAGTGTGGTGCTGGATAAGCACAGCTGGTCAGGCAGCATCCGAAGAGCAGGAAATTCGATGTTTTAGGCAAAAGCCTGATGAAGGGCTTTTGCCTGAAATGTCGATTTTCTAGCTCCTCAGATGCTGCCTGACCTGCTGTGCTTTTCCAGCACCACGCTCTTGACTCTAATCTCCAGCATCTGCAGTCCTCACTTTCGCCCATTATCAAAAAACATTCGATAAAAGGTATAAATTTATACAGGGAGAAAAAGATCAGCAGCAGACAATGAGCAACACTCAGCATTCTTTTTCCAAGTACATTAAACCATTTTGTGACACCAAAGTAACAAAGTTCTTCAAAAGTCTTCAAGAGCTTTGACCTTGTACTTGGATCACTGTAGCAAAGATATTTTCCTTTGAGTTTCACCACTGTGCTGTAGAGTGATCCCTGGCAACTTGTGGATGCAGATGGCTCTGGTTAGTACTGCTGCCTCACAGCACAGGGACCCACTTTGATTCCACCCTCAGGTGGAATTTGCACATTCTCGCTCTGTCTGTGTGGGTTTCCTCTGGGTGCTCTGGTTTCTCCCGCATTCCAAAGTTGTGCAGGTTAGGTGGATTGGCCATGATAAATTGCACATAGTGTCCAGAGATGTGCAGATTAGGTGGATTCGCCGTGGAGAGTGCAGGGTTACAAGGACTCATTTGGCTGAATGGCCTATTTTAACACTGGAGGGATTCTATAACGATTGCCCAGGAATGAAAAGCTTAACATATGAAGAATTGGGTTTGTATTCGATGGAGTTGAGAAGGATGAGGGAGGATCTAATTGCAACATACAGAATACTGAATGGCCTGGACAGAGTGGATGATCGGAAGATGTTTCCATTGGTAGGAGAGACTACGACCCAATAGCCTAAGAGTAAAATGAAGACATTTTAGAATGGAGATAAGGAGTAACTTCTTCAGCCAGAGAATGGTGAATCTATGGAATTCATTGCCACAGAAGGCTGTGGAGGCCAGGCCATTGAGTATATTTAAGACAGAGATAAATAGATTATTGAGTATTAAGGGGATCAAAGGTTATAGAGTCATAGAGATGGATACTACGGAAACAGACCCTTCGGTCCAACTCGTCCCTGCTGACTAGATATCCCAACCCAATCTAGTCCTACCTGCCAGCACCCAGCCCATATCCCTCCAAACCCTTCCTATTCATATACCCACCCAAATGCCTTTTAAACATTGCAATTGTACCAGCCTCTAACACTTCCTCTGGCAGCTCATTCCATACACATACACCCCCTAGGTCTCTTTTCTATCTTTCCCCTCTCACCCTAAACCTATGCTCTCTAGTTCTGGACGTGGAAAGGTTGCCCCCTAGGTCTCTTTTCTATCTTTCCCCTCTCACCCTAAACCTATGCTCTCTAGTTCTGGACTCCCCCACCTCAGGGAAGAGACTTTTACTGTTTATCCTATCCATACCCCTCAAGATTTTATAAACCTCTATAAGGTCACCCCTCAGCCTCCGATGCTCCAGAGAAAAGCAGCCCTAGCCTATTCAACCTCTCCCTATAGCTCAAATCCTCCAACTCTGGCAACATCCTTGTAGATCCTTTCTGAACCCTTTCATGTTTTACAACATCCTTCTGATAGGAAGGACGCCAGAATTGCAGGCAATATTCCAACAGTGGCCTAACCAATGTCCTGTACAGCCGCAACATGACCTGCCAACTCCTGTACTCAATACTCTGACCAATAAAGGAAAACATAACAAATGCCGCCTTCACTATCCTATCTACCTGCGACTCCACTTTCAAGGAGCTATGAACCACTTTCAAGGAGCTATGAACCTACACTCCAAGGTCTCTTTGTTCAGCCACACTCCCTAGGACCTTCCCATTAAGTGTATAAGTCCTGCTAAGATTTGCTTTCCCAAAATGCAGCACCTCGCATTTATCTGAATTAAACTCCATCTGCCACTTCTCAGCCCATTTGGCTCATCAGATCAAGATCCCATTGTAATCTGACGTAACTTTCTTTGCTGGCCAATAGACCTTCAATTTTGGTGTCATCTCCAAAGTTACTAACTATACCTCTTATGCTCACATCCAAATCATTTATATCAATGACAAAAAATAGTGGACCCACTGGTCACAGGCCTCGAGTTTGAAACTCAACCCTTCACCACCACCCTCTGTCTTCTACCTTTGAGCTAGTTCTGTATCTAAATGGCTATATGGGGAGAAACTTGGAGAATGGGGTTAAGAAGTTTATCAGCCATGATTAAATGGTTGCGCAGACTGGATGGGCTTTCTGCTCCTATGTCTTATGGTCTTATAATTGTAAAATTTATGTTTGATGGCTCTATCATTAGAGATAAGGAGCAGAGATTTACTAAGGAATGGGTCTGAGCAGCAGATGGCCTGCCCAGCCTCATATCTCCACACTCCTGCACTATAGTCGGGCTAAATTGGCTAATGGTAGCATTTCCATTACTCAGTGTCCATGAAGTCCTGCCCTTGGACCAGCTCCAACACTGCAGGCAGTACCAAAGTTCAGTGGTGGCCACCCCGTAGTGCAAGAACATCACATCTGCCTCAAGGAAGATTAGTTGAAAAATGTGGTGCTGGAAAAACACAGCAGGCCAGCCTGAAGAAGGGCTTATGCCCGAAACGTTGATTCTCCTGCTCCTCGGATGCTGCCTGGCCTGCTGTGTTTTTCCAGCACCACATTTTTCAACTCAAGGAAGATTAGGTCTGCCTCAAGATGGTAACTCTGGAGGGTCTAGAGTTTAGAGGGACCCGAGAGCACAATGATACTGCAGGGAAAGCAGCTTCTGATGGGCAGTGACATGGAAGGAAAAGTCGCTGTACCCCTGACACACACAGAGGACCCTTGAATTTGTTATTCCCCTTTTTTCATAGAGATAGTTGAAAATGACTTGCCCACTCCTGGCCAGTTCCCATATTAGCCATACTTCAACATGGACAACAACATACTATTTATAGATTATCTCAAATGGTATTTTAATCTCAATTTACTTCATGCTGTTTATTTGCACATATTTTGTTCTTTTTCTCCTTGCTGTTTTCTAGAATTTGTCTATTTTAAAACCTTTTTAAATCTTACATCTGATCAAACTGAGATATACTTTGTTAGGAAACAGAACATTTTCCCTCTCTTTGTACCCAGGCGTTCGTGGGGTTAGGTGTAGCATGAGTTAGATATAATTTAGTTAGCTGTTATGAGTTAGCTGCAATGTCCAATTTTAATTGTTCTCCCCTTGGTGACTGCCCTCAATTATCAAGGCCCTAAATTCTACAATTGCGCATCTTCACTGCATTTGAGCATTAACCCAACCTCCGAAAAATGCGCTCGAGGGATGCTTCAATTTTTTCCTGTTCATTCCAGTTATCTCAGTGCCTCGCTAAATGATTACTTGAACTCAATTAATTTCAACCTTAAAATGGTGCAAGATTACATTTGAGCCAGATTGTAGGGTGAAAGGACAAAGAAGGATTCGCTGTAGTGTTAGATGAAGTACCTTGGGTGGTGGTGTGGGGGGGATGTTTGATTTGAGCATTAAAGCATGCAAGACCACAACAATGACATTGGGCTGAATAGTCTGTTTCTTTGTTGTAAATCCTGTATCATTGTAGAATCATACTGTGCATTATGGTTCTCCTCTTTTCTGGAATAAGCTTATTTTGCTGACACAGTGTAGAAATTTTCTTTGTGTCGCTGATAGGAGGTCACCAGAGTCTGCCATTAATTTCCATTTGCTTCTTTGTGGTGTTTTCTCTTTCATTAAGCAATTCTTAACTTTCTTTTAAAAAAAGAAAACTGCTTCTTAATTGGCCTGTAAAGGCTTATTATTCCAATATTGTGTTCTTGCAGTATTCTAATTTCACCTCTGTAACATCACGCGATTCTATCCATTTCAATTCATCTCTTGCTGAAATCTACCAGTAAGCCCATGTTCCCTCTGGCATTGAGTATTCCAGTGCACTCATGATTGGCCTCCCACAATTTAACTTCCATAAACCTGAGGTCATCAAAAACTCAGCTGCCAATGATCTTGCTTGCACCAAGTCCCATATACCAAACTACCACCTTCACCCGCCAATTCCCACTCCCCATCTGACTTACAGTGACTTCTCATTAAGCAAACAAGTCACTTCTAAAATACTCAACATTTCTCTTGTTTGGAAACCTCTCCAAGACCTCACCCCTCCCTACAGCTGTAATGCCCAATTTTAATTGTTCTACCATTGGTGACTGCCCTCAATTGTCAAGGCCCTAAACTCTACAATTCACTGCCTAAACTTATCTGCTGTTCTGCCTCTCTTACACCCTTGAAAGTGCTCCTTACACATATTTCTTTAACCATTTTGACCAAGTATTTTGTTATCTGTCTGAGAATGTTCTTGTGTGACTTAGTGTCACATATCTTCTTGTTAATGCTCCTGAGAAATACCTTGAGATATTTACTACACTGAAGGCATGATATAAATAAATTCGCTCCCCTCAGAGCCAACTCTTGTTTATTCAAAATATTTAATCCATGTATTTTATGTCATAGTAATTAGAATGTGAAAGTTGGCAGTCATTTACTATTTAATGTGCGAAGCATTCAAGGGAGATTGCTGTTTATAACGTGGAATCTGAATAGAATCATAAAGCACAAAAAGTTGTTCGGCCCATCTTGCTAATGTCAACATGTGGAAGGAACTATCCTATCAGTCCATTCCCCGTTCAGTCTCAAAGACTTGGCAGTTATTTCCTTTTATTTCTTTTGGAATCTTATGAATAGAAAACAAATTCTGTACTCAAAGTGAACGCAAAGTAGCCAAATTTAATAGATCAGGTGGAATTTAATTCACTCAATATATTTGTTTCTACCATGTTTTCCTAAATCTTGTCCACTTCCTACTTTATTCCAGATTCCCATAATTTGTAATTTCTATTTTAATTTCACAAAAGATATAGCTGGATCAGAAAAGGTTGCAAATAGCTGATGTGTTTTTTTTTGGGAAAGAATCTATATTTTATATTGGGGCAATGATCCATTTAAGAATTAGGTTCTTTAATTCTTGAAATAAGAACTTTCAGTGCTATAACATGGACAGCAGATTCTTGACAGCCAAATGACTCTTGACTATCTATAGTGAAACATGAGAAAGTGCAGAATGTTTGCACAAAGAATGGATATTCCTCTTCATCAACTGAAATCAAGCATGATAATGATAGAAAAGTGGGCACATTTGTATCGTATGGCCTATTGCCAATGCTAAGTTTATTTATCTCCAGCAGTTCCTGTTGGGTCTCCACTGGTCTCTGCTTCTTATTCAGTGCTTGCTAGAACAGAAAGATCAGGATAAATGTCACAAGTCACTGAAAATATTCAGGCAGATGCACGTAAAAAGGCTTATGGGATCCTGTGCATTATAAACACAGGAATGGAATACATTAGCAAGTAAGATATGATGAACCTCTTAACAAACACTGACTCAGCCTCAACTGGAGTATTGTGTCCAGTTCTGGACACTGCTTTTTATGTGAAGGCTAAAAAGGAAAAGATTCATGAGAATTATTCCATGGATGTATGATTTCAATCTTGCAGATTGAATGGAGAAGCTGGAGTTGTTCTCCTTGAAGAGAAGGCTGAGAGGAAATTTGATGGAGGTAGTGAGCCAGAGGAGATAAGGAGATATAACTTCTATTAGCATAAGGGTTGAAAATTAGAGGATACAAATTTATGATTAATGAAAGAGTCAAAAGAGGCATTAGGAAAAGCATTTTTCACACAGCAAGTGTTTGAGAATGTGCTGTCTAAGAATGTGAGGGAAACATAAGCAGTTGGGAATCTCAAAATGGAAGCATATAAGTCCCTGAAGAGAGAAAACCTGCATGTTAAATAACAGGGAAGTCTGACTAGCAGAATTGTTCTTGCAGAGAGGTGGCATAGCTATGATGGACCAAATAGTCTCTTTCTGTATTGTAACTACTCTAGGTTTCTATGATTTCCCAAAACCCAAGTTTCCAGCCTTCTTCCCTCTTATCTATCTCTGTGCCGGCCAGTTGTAAGACCCTTTCCCAACTATAGATCTGAGATAGCAGTAGAAATTATTTAAGAAGACATATATGAGGCAGGCTTTTCCTCCTATTGCCTGGGCATGGTCTTTCATGTATCTTTCATGTTAGCAGCTTGCACAAATTGTGAAATCTGCCAAATTTGCATCTTGAAAATAATAATGGGACTGTCCCTTTAACATTTTTGACTTATCGACAGTATTTTCAAGACGCTATAACAGATTTATACTTTAATAGAGTGTCATATTTTATAGGGGGAGCCAGGAATTAAAGGAGAACCAGGAGATAAAGGACAACCGGTAAGCTCCAAATACAAACTGGAGTGCACAACTGTGAAAGGCTGTGCCCAATAGTCTCTTTAAACCTGTGTAACTGAATTAAATTTGTGAAAATTAGCTGATCAGCAACTTGTCAAAGTAAACGTGCTGGATTTAAAATACTTTACAATCTGATAATATTTCTCCCTTCGGAATATTTGTCTCAATAATACAGCAAAATATTCTACTATGTCATAGTTTGAGTCCAATTTTAGATATTTCTGGTGGTATAAAATCTAATTTTGCCGTTGTTATTGGCAAAGAATATCTGTGTTCAGCTTTATGGCCACCATGACAGCCTAATTTGCCCATTTTATATTTTTCGGGTTGGCCACAATTAGATCAGCTATGGGTCGTACTGAATGGCAGAGTGACTGGAAAAGACTGAATGGCCTAGTCCTGTTTCTAAATCATGGCATGTTTAGAACTGTTGCTCAAGTACTAGTATGTATGTAAAGTGCCCCTGATTTTCTTATTACCTCCAAGTCCCTGGTGACGGAATTCATTTTGCAACAAAAATAAAGCCAGATTTTGGCTCATATATTGCAATCAGTTTTAAATGCCAAAAAAACATTCAAGTGCCAAAGATTTGCAGACCATAAAGGCGTCACAATTACAGGGTTATGGTTGTTCTAAAATAAAGTAAATATATTTACCTATATCTGCAGGATGTGTATGGCCATTCTTTGTTAGTGCAGAAAATGGCTTTTAACGCACAAATGCCTTTATAGTAACATTGTAGCCTATTTTAAGCACAGCACTTAATGGAGATGGTCTCCAATTTTACATTATAATTCAGCACCAAACTAATACCAGGTAAGACAGGGACCTTGAAAGCAAATTCAAATGTTGGAATGAAGGGTTCACAGTTCTGATGGTTAGATGCAATTCTTGTGAATGTAGCAAAATTCTTTCACAAAATAGTTACTTAATGAAGTTGATTAATGAAAGATGTTGCCTTCTAATTTACAATGTTACAGATGATTTAATAAATCTAGAAGAAAAATTACTGAGTTTGTTCATTTATTGTATTAAACAGTCAGTCATCCTTTTGTTTATCTCAAGTGTAACATTTAAAAGATTTAAAATTACTCAGTAGTATCTTCCTTTTATCGGTTTCCGGGTTAAAAAATAAAATGATTCAAACTGGCCTTTATTGTAAAGTTTGCAAATTTTAATCAGGTAAAGCTACTTGAAAAGAAAAGCTTGCAGAAGAGATACTGTCCTGTTGCAGATGCAAAAGCATGAATAACTGAACTAGTTGAACTATATGCACGGACACATTGTCTATCATGTTTACTAATATCCACATATATACTAGTTTTGACTGGTTCTGGTTTTCTTACAAGCAGATGATTAAAAAAGGTGCTAAACTTTGATTGCATTGGAATATTAATGAATCAAAGTGCATTCTATTTTTACATTAATTATAAAACTTCATCTAAAACCCGTGCTGTTGAAAGTTACTAATTTTGTAGTGTTCAATGCAGTATTTTACAAAGTTTGTGATTGGGATTGTTGATTAGTGGGGACAGATAGCTTCATACTGCATTTAGTCTGATTACTTAAACTAACTTGTGCTTTCATTTTCCCAACGTCTCCCACACAGTATCCCTTTCACAGCCAAGAGATTTTTTAAAAATTGCTTCCATTCATCTGTAATGCCAGGCAACAGAAATATCATGATAATGCCTTTTTATGACTGAACCTCCAGGTTCCTGTTGATCTGAAGATGTGCCTGCTATTTGCTCAGTGACCCTTCCTGCAATTGCAGGTGGAAAATCATTCTGTGAGGAATAAGCCGGATCTCATAATATAAAAGTTCTACGGATGCTGGAAATAAAAGCAGAAAGTTTCGGGGAAACTCAGCAAGTCAGTACAGCGAGTCATACTGGACTCAAAATATTAACTTTGTTTCAATCTCCACAGATGCTGACAGACCTGGTGAGTTTCTCTCAGACTTCCTGTTTTTTTTCCAAGCTGGTTGCAATCAGTTTATGGGGCAGCACGTTGGTACTTCATGGTCAAACTCTGCACTTAAACCATTTATAACTGAACTGGTTGAACTATATGCATGGACACATTGTCTATCATACTTCAGTATCAGTCCCAAGGCTGTAGGTTTTAGATGAGAGTGCGTTATATGTTGTTTGAATGGCAATAAGAGTTCTTGGCCTTCTAGAATTTAAATTGACATGGAAACACAGGGATAACTATGAATTAAGACATGGTGAATTCTGGTTTACAGGAAGCATTTTCATGAAAAGTAGTGATCAGGGAATGATGAATTAAATCTTTTGCTATTTCTTGCAGCAATCAGAAAATATCAAGTATAGCCCAAAGCAGTTGGATGCAGCTTGAAAGAAGTATCAAGTGAATCATTCCAAATTTTAGGTGCTTCTCACTGGCCAGATCTTCATCTCCCTTGCTAAACCATGGTATACATGTTAGAGTGACTATAAGCTGACTAAATATATAGTGTTCCTGATTTACAAACATCTGACTTATGAATGCTCACACTGATGAATTCAATCCCATACAGGCATGTAATTTTAAAGATGCACCATACAAACATCTTCCATACTTGCAAATAGCTACTTTATATTGCCCTGCTTCGCGCTCTGAATTGTGGACAAGTTGACTTGTGAGCAGACTTGAGAACGGAACCTGTTCACAACCTGGGGACTGCTTTTGCATAACTCAGAGGTGCTTTGTCCATCTCAGGTTGTGGTTATGCTGCTGTTTTCATGTTGATACATTGACAATAGTGCAGCAGTTGCAATGATCCCAACTTGAGTTGAAAATGCACTCAACCTAAAGACCACAAAAGTAGATGCAGAAGAGATAAGTTAAACAATTTCAGCCATCTGCTCAATCCCTTTTCAACATCTAATTATCTGTTGAATGACAATAAAACTTTTGGCTCCAATACTCTAATTGGAAAACTGCACCAGTTATTGATGACTATTGAAATATATAGTTGGATGAACTGTGCAGACCATAATGGCAGGCAACACAACGTCCAGGCCACTTAATCATGATGATTTGTGGGGGCGGGGGTCCTGTGCCAAGCAGCAAATGGCACCTAAACCTCCCCCGGTTAATTGCGAAGGACTGCTGCAGGATTCCAGCTACTACTGGCAGGATATCAACTAAGCGAAAGTGAGGCCTGCAGATGCTGGAGATTAGAGTCAAGAGTGTGGTGCTGGAAAAGCACATCAGGTCAGGCAGCATCTGAGGAGCAGAAGAATCGATATTTTGGGCAAAAACCCTTCATCAGGAATGAAGCTGTGAGCCGAGGGGGTGGAGAAATAAATGGGAGGGGTGGTGGGGAGAAATATATAGGAGTGGGGTGGGGCTGGGAGAAAGGTAGCTGAGAGTGCAATAGGTAGATGGGGGGAGGGGGGGGGGGGAGGAAGGGTGTAATAGGAGTCGGAGAGGAGGTTGGAGCAGAAGCAGAGGTCCATCGCAGTTCTGAGAGAGTGTGGCCCTGAGCTGAGGCAGGGCTGACTGCAGAGAGATTAGGTGGCAGCGAGTGTGGAGTGGAGGATCTAGAAGGAGTAACCAATTAAGCTTATTACTGACACCCATTATCACTGAGCCAAGTAATGGCGGCTCAGGAGGCCACACAGAATTTTAAAACACATTTTGAATACCTCCCAGCAAATTCTGTCACTGCTCCCTCTGACAATAGTGGCAATTACAATTTACCAGATTGTTGATTGGCCAGCAAACTCTTCTGGCAGGATTTCTGCCTCTGAAGGCCTTTAATATGGGGAAAGGCTGACAGTAGCCAGTTAAATGCCTGATGGGCACTTGATTCTATCAGGTCTTCTCCACAGAAATGACAGAGGTTCCATGTTGGTTTTCTAACCAATAGGTGAATACCCCAAGGTCCTGAAAGAATACTGGGCAGTGTTGAACTAGCCTTTTACCCCTTTAGGCGTGCAATGGTAGTAAGAGTGCTGAAGACTAAATGTTTTAGTTCACTATAGCTATGTACAGTCACTCTTCCCTCCAGCTGACCACCTGGGCATGACATATTGCGGTGCTATTTTATAGATTTGGCCTGCTGACCAGATGTCTGACATCAATTTGAACCTCACAATACAGTTTCACTTTTACACTTCATGAACTGAGAAATAAACCCATCACACTACATTCAGATTACCAGCCCTGAAATCTGCTGAAAAAATAGTTAGATGTAGATTTCAGGATGTGCCCCCTTGTGACTGTTACCTCTGGTCTTGGTGATATAAGATCAAATGAAGTTACCTTAGTATTACTGATTGGCTGTACACCACCCAGGCCATGTCTTGGGTACTTGTTTGATCAGGGAAGTCAATGATACCAAGAAAGCCAAATGGGATGGGTTGATGGGGAGAAAATGCTGGATTTCAAATCTGCCCCTCTCCCCTCAAATAATCTTTTAAAAAATCTTTTCAGTGGGCTTATTGTAGCTACTTCTGTTCAATTAAGATTGGGATAAAGAAAATTTTAAGCCTGAAGTCTCTCCTAATAGGAGACATGTTATTTGACCTTGTTTCAACCAAAGCTTTACATAACCTGACAAGGAAAGTTAGGCAAATTTCAAAATCTTTTCCTAAACTTAGGTTGATAATGATTCAGAAGGGCTGTTAACTTTGGGACCTCCTGGGTATTTGTACATGCCAGCCTAGCCTCTCTAATTTCCCAACATCTCCAACCAGTAAGGTCCAATTACTGCTAGCAAGATGGTCTACGTCAAATTGCATCTGCCAACTTTCCACACATTCTGCCTTCTTGAGCTGTTTTGCAGTCCTCCTCATTTTGTGTCACTGAAGATTTCCCCTAAAAAAGGGAAGATGAGAACTCGTTCCCTCCAATATCTTCAAACACCTCCCAGCGCTTTGGTAGAAGCAAGTCGCCAACATGTGCTATCATCTCATGTGCATCAGAAAGGTTTAAGGGTAAAGGGAACAAATCAAAGATGGGTTATATTAAACTATGCATGAGCATTTTCATTAACCTGAGTGTGTTGGTTTTGTCTTTTGTTAACCTAATGACTTACTCAGTAATTAACTGCATAGTTTAACAAATCTTGCCATTGGAGAGCCATTTTAAATACAGTAAACCTCAAATCAATTTAATGCATTTTCTGATTGGGTACACAATAGCTATTTTCTGTTAGGGGTTTGCTGCTGCTGTTTTGAAAATGCGTCATCCCATCACTGAACTCTTCATTTCATCCTTTAAAGTTTGTAATCACTTCATTTGAAATTGAAATTTGCATTTCTTTTGCTCTTGTGAAAGAAACTGCCTTGGTCACGTAACTGTCATTGTGTTCCTGGTGGTGCTGCTGTGAAACTCTTGGTAATAGTGCATGCTGTTTTACAACTCAAACCTCTATTTCCTAGTTGTGCCTACAGACATGGTTTCTAGGTTCATTGGTTACAGTTAATAGTTTGTTCAATGATTTCTGCATGTTTATTCCAAACCTTTCTGACTGATGATTCAAAAAGAAAAATCACATTAATTAAGTCACAAGATTGTGAAAATTGTTCTTTGGAGGTCTTCTTTTCTATATGAAGCTGAATGTTACAGCTTCACCAACAAAAATGTAAAATAAACATGTCAGAGTCTTCCAAACATGTTATAAATGTGCCGGGTGCTTCAGTCATTTACCTGTTCCTCATGCAGCAGGAAGGGGATACAGCTGTGGAAATGTCATTAAAACTGTCCTCCATTTATGTTGGCTTGTTGCATGACTTACCATGTTATGTGTGCCGCCTAACTCTAATAATTTGCATCTGGCTGCTCTATTAAACAGAGAAATATCAGCATGCTGATCTGTCCTTCTTTCGCATCCTGCCTTGTACAACATTTCAAGTAATAATGACATGCAGTTATTTAAGATACAAGTTGCATCTGTACTAAAAAGAAAATTTCTCCATAGCCTAAATCTAAAGTAAATGGTTTGGACGTAATGTTTGCATTCTGCCTAGTGAATAATCTGTTAGATTTGTTAAGAAAAATTCCAAGCTAGCTTGTTTGGAAGTGTTTTTAAATGTCTGAGCTCCAAATGAATGCACTGCAATGACTACCCAAAAGTAATATCTAAATGTTTGCAATTTAGAGACTGAAATGGAACCTGCATGCGACTGCCTTTGTTTTGGTCATTCATGTGGAATGCTGAAATTGAGGCCAAACCCCTACCAAAAACAAAGGAGGATATGACAGCAAGTCAGTTGCTGGCATTTCCCTTGATGGCTGTATCTGTCTTCCACAGGGGGAAGGTATACACCAAATCCGGGAAGCTTTGAAGATTTTAGCAGAGAGGGTATTAATCTTGGAGACTATGATTGGTATTCATGGTGAGTAAAGGGACTAGAAAGATATTTGCACTGAGTTTTATGGACAGGCACAATTGGTCACACAACAGAACATGAAAAAACATCAATACTTAATTCTCAAAATAGCTTCTGGTTTGAAGTAGGTAAATCATATTTGATGAAGGGAAATGTTATACTTAAAGCAAAAGATGGTAGTGTAATGTTGAAAATGTTCTTTATTGTGTGTCTGAGTGTGATGTCCAATTCTCAGTACAAATCCTTACTGTTATTTGTGTGTGTATGGGGTTAACCAAAAACCCAGACACTGCAACAGTGGGAACTAGGAAAGTCCATGCTATTCTTCAAAATGTGGTGCAATGGAAAAATTAAAATGACCTGAAACTCTCAACGAAAAACCTGCAAATTATCTGGAAAAAGTGTCAAGTTTACCAGCTGAAGCTTTTTTATTTCATTTGCAGTTGAGTCATTTCCAGAAGCTTGCAAATACCTATTTAATAAAATTGGACTTTTTTCCTTCTTGAACGTTATTTGAACAGATACATTTACTAAAGTGAATTAAAGCAATTGCTGAAAATAATGAAAACATGGCTGGCCTGGTTCCCAAGTCCTGATCATAACTATATTTTAACTGGGGAACAAAACATTTTCTGTTGCTGTTTTCAATCTCCACCAGGCTGTTAGTTGGCAGATGTTCCAAGATCTTCAAGCTGAATTAGAAGTTCTGGCTAGAAGGGTAACCTTACTGGAAGCCATCGTGTGGCCAGGTAACCAAGTGGTCAACCATTAAAAGTTGCAGTGTTTGTGCCAACAAGTGGCCTCCAACGTTTTGTTACAGCTGAACAATATGCTGATTAAGTGACAATGAATTATAATGTTTTATTACTGTATTTAAAATGTGTTTCTGATGACCTTAAGTTAAAGGATGAAAGAAGGCCAGTGTGCATTCTGTGTACTGTTGACAAAAATGATTCCGCTTGTTTCAAAAATGAGACAAAACCTAGCTTGAAAGTATCACACCATATTAAGCTTTACAAAAAGCTATTGTGATTTGACAGCTTGTAAAATATACTCTTCACTATGCACCTGACAGATACTTAACAAAATCATGGTAAGGATATGTTACTTAAGTGAGAGATGAGGCGAAGCAGTAGAAAGCATTAAACTACATAATAATATGTACAACAAAAGGCTCTAGACTGTATCATTATTTTCAAGTCACAGGGATCCATATTGGAGCTGCTGTTAATAATCTCTATAACTGATTTGGAGAATGGAGTGTAATCCAAAATGTTGAAACATGTGATCATACCAAATTGAAAGCACCAACCAATGATGCCACCCAGTGTATAAAATCCAAAGGCAGAGCCGAGGTAAATGGGTAGATGGAAATGGATCCTATGTTCATTGGTACCCATACGTGCGGGTGATCACTGCATAATGGACATCTATTCACAGTTACTATTAAATCATGCATGCTGGAACAGGGTGCTGTTGCCTAATGAGCTTCAGACATTCACTACCTTGGCACTCACATGAAAATGACCTCTTGGGGAAAAATATGTTTAGCTTCCGGCACATGAAAGAACCACACTGTGGAGCCACCATCCTCAGAGGTAGGTTGTGTGGTTCAAGTTGGACGATGGAGAAGAGAATGATCAAAGTAAATAACAACTGTAACAAAGTAAATGACTTACTGGTGGGATTCCTTATTGGGAATAATTTCCCAGGAAAATGAGGGGGAGAAAGGCAAAATAAATTAATAAAACGTCTAATAAACCCTAATAAAATTTACCATTCAACATGTAAAATTGTGAATTACAGGAGGAGAGTAATCGCAGGAGAGTAATTGCTCCTTGGTGCTCTTTAGCATCCCATTTATTGCAAATGCTTTTCATGCATTTTTTGCTTACACAATTGTCATTTCACAGACTGAGATTGAATTATAATGTCCTGCTGTAAATCTGACTCAAAGTATAGTTTTACACAGTTTATAAAAGTCATTTTATAACAGTCCTATTTGAGTCTATACTCAATATTCATTTTCTGTGTGTAAAGTGATTGTTGCATTGACTTTTCCAATCAGTTAAAATCCTATCTTGTTCATAAATTTGTTTTTGTAAAACTAAAATGTGGAATCATAATCAGATGAGCTAAAATCAAAATGCATTGGACACGTTAAATCAAACACAAAACAATACATAGATTGTTAAAGAATTAAATATTAAGAGTTCCTTGTGTTTCTTTGTTTTTCTATTGTGATCTTTATTTTGTAACTTAAAGTGGCATCTCATAACATTTCAGACAATCACAATATCTTTCTATTTAGTCAAATAATATAATAGTAACCAAGAAATATGAATTTTTAATGTCAAGCATGACATAATTATAATGGCCAAATAATTTATGATATTAAACTAATTTTATTACTGGCTAAAAATGTTATGGTATTTTGACAACTTAGCCTTTAAAAGATGGGAAAATGTTTGCTTTCTTCAAACAGTGTACAAAGGGACAGTAATGGAAAATGCAGCCAATAATGAACTACATTAAGAACCTGCTGTGTATTTTTAAATATATGCTGAAACCTTATAGATAAACCTTTGCCATTCAAGCAAAGTGCTAGCATTGTATTATTAATTTCTAAGTTTCCTTGATGCAGGCAAATGTGTATACTTTAAATGCAACAAGTCATTTATTGTGCTTTTACATGTTATGTGTAAGGGTAGAGTTTTACACTTCAGCTGGCAGTGGGCAGTCTGTAAAATTCCCTGGATCACCTTTTCACCATCTTCCTGCCTGTCCTTGATCAATATGCAATTTTACATTGTCCACCATCATGCCAAGTGAGGCCTTTTAATGGAAAATTAGTGGCTGATAATTTCTCATTTAAGGGCTACTTCCCTCTCAGCTGGTGGAAGTAGTTCTTGTGCAAGAGCAAGCCCAGCAGGTCACGCTGCTCAAGCTTCAGATGAGATTGGAGAGTGCCTCTCTCAGAAGTTCTTTCCAACAGCTGCTGCACCAAACCTTCATCCACAAGGTCTGCCCTCTGCAGGTGCTACATTTGCCACTGCCTTCTCTGTCAAGTACCCAGCTCCTTCTACACCCTTCCTCAGCCCTCTGCTCCCCATCAAGAGACTTCCCGTGCTTAACTCATCCTGGACTCAGGGACTTGGAATCTGGATACCGTTTGCAATTGCAGCCCTAGCCTCTGCTGCCAGTGAGTTAGATTGGCCAGCAGCTCCCTGAGGTGGGACTCACAACTGAGTTAGGGGCAGAAGTGCCCTCTCTGGTCAAAGAACATTAAATTGTTATGGGGCTACATCGCCAACAACTCTTTGGGTGTCAGCAGAAACCCTCTCATCTGAAAATTCATGTCCTCTGTCTCTGATGATAATTACAAATTAATGATATTCTTCAGACAATATGGGTTCAACATCAAAATTTAGATTCTAGAGTAATTGTGAGAGAGTGAGCTTTGCATCACATTCAATCAACACATTCTATGGAAAGATTGGACTTACCAATAACAATACTGATTGAATTCATTCAATAAGTTTTGAAAATCCTAGTCCAGCAAAGACAGCATTTGCTTGAGGTACAAGTTCCCAAAAACTGAATTTAAGATTTTTAAAAAATCTTCTCCATTCTCATTACTTTTTTTTATTCATTTGTGTTCTTGGGCATCGCCAGCTGGCCAGCATTGATAGCCCGTCCCTATTTGCCCTTGAGAAGGTGATGGTGAGCTGCCTTCTTGAATCATTGCAGTCCACTTGCTGAATCGCTGCGGTCCACTTGCTGTGGGTTGACCCACAATGCCAGTAGGGAGGAAATTCCAGGATTTCGACTGAACGACTATGAAGGAACAGCAGTACATTTCCAAGTCAGGGTGGTCAGTGGCTTGGAGGGGAACTTGCAAGTGGTAGTGTTCCCAAGTACTTGCTGTCCTTTTCCTTCTCGATGGAAGTGGTTGTGGGTTTAGAAGATGCTGTCTAAGGATCTTTGGTGAATTTCTGCAGTGCATCTTGTAGACAGTACACACTGCTGCTCCTGAGCGCCCGTGACGGAGGGTTTTAATGTTTGTAGATGTGGTGCCAATCAAGTGGGTTGCTTTGTCCTGGGTGGTGCCAAGCTTCTTGAGTGTTGTTGGAGCTGCCCCATCCAGGCAAGTGGGGAGTATTCTCTGGAGGCTTCCTGCCTCTATTCCTGATGAAGGGCTTTTGTCCGAAACGTCGATTTTCCTGCTCTAGGATGCTGCCTGACCTGCTGTGCTTTTCCAGCACCACTCTGATCTAAATTCTGGTTTCCAGCATCTGCAGTCCTCACGTTTGCCTAGTATTCCATCATACTCCTGACTTGTGCCTTGTAGGTGGTGGATTTAACTTGCTGCGTTATCTCTAGTCTCTGACCTGTTCTTGTAGCCACTGTGTTGATGTGGTGAGTCCATTGAGCTTCTGGTCAATGGTAACCCCAAGGATGTTGACAGTGGGGGAATTCAATGATGGTAATGCCACTGAATGTCAAGTATGGTGGTTAGAGTGTCTCTTATTGATGATGGTCATTGTCAGGCATTTGTGTGGCACGAATGTTACTTGCACTTGTAGCTTAGCTAAGGGAGCAGCAGGTTCTGGAGCACACATCTTCAGTACTATTGCTGGAATGTTATCCGAGCCCATTGTCTTTTTAGTATCCAGTGCCTCCAGCCATTTCTTGATATTACATGGAGTGAATCGAATTTGCTGAGACTGGTATTTGTGATACTGAGGACAACTGAAGGAGCCCGATGGATCATCCACTCGGTACTTCTGATTGAAGGTTGTTGCGAATGCATCAGCCTTTTGCACTCATTTGCTGGGCTCCTCCATCATTGAGGATGGGGATATATGTGGAGCCTCCTCCTCTTCCAGTGAGTTGTTTAATTGTTAACCACCATTCACAACTGGATGTGGAAGGACTGCAGAGCTTAGATCTGATCCACTGATTATGGGATTGCTTAGCTCTGCCCATCACTTGCCATTTATGCCATTTGGCACACAAGTAGTCCTGTTTGGTAGTTTCACCAGGTTCACACCTCATTTTTAGCTATTCCTGATGGTGCTCCTGGCATGTCCACCTACACTCTCCATTGAACCTGGGTTGATCCGCTGGCTTGATGGTAATGGTTGAGTGGGGGGTATGCTAGGCCATGAAGTTACAGATTGTGTTGGAGTTCAGTTCAGCTGCAGTTTCATTTTTTTGTTATAACTTTCTAGCGATTGATACAACTGAGTGGCTTGCTAGGCCATTTCAGAGGGCAGTTGAGAGTCAACCACATTATTGTGGCTCTGGAATCACATGTAGACCAGACTAGGTGAACATGGCAGATTTCCTTCCCTAAAGGACATTAGTGAACCAGATGGGTTTTTCCAACAATTGACAATGGTTTCATGGTCATCAGTAGACTCCTAATTCTAGATTTTTTTTCATTGAGTTCAAATTCTACCATCTGACATGGCGGGATTTGAACCCAGGTCACCAATTTAATACATTGCAAAACTTACAATGAACTTAATATACTGAGTTATCATGAACCTCTGCAAAATGGTTTCTCCTGTTTTATTTTAAAGTCAATTGATCAAGCCGTTTGTCAGGTTCAATGTTTCCATTTAAATACATTTTCTTCGACATTTTCTTTTGTTTCCTGTCCTCATGGCAAAGTACTTAGCCTATTAATCTGAAATGATCCATTCTACAAATAACACTCTTTCTCTCTTACCTGTTGTCACAGGTGCTGGAATTTCAAAGTGAATCTCTCTCAGAATCAGTCAACTTCAATAAATCAAACTGACTGAATTGTTTTAGAATTACAGAATCCCTACGTTGTGGAAGCGGGCCATTCGGTACATCAAGTCCACACCGACCCGTCGAACAGTATCCTACCCAAATCCACCCCCTTACCCTATCCTTGTAACCCTCATTTCCCATGGGTAATCTACCTAGCCTCCACACCCTTATGACACTACAGGGCAATTTAGCATGGCCAATCCACATAACCTACACATCTTAAGATGGTAGGAGGAAACCAGAGTACCTGGAGGAAACCAGAGTACCTGAAGGAAACACACACACAAACATAGGGAGAACATGCAAACTTCACATAGACAGTCACCTGAAAATGGAATCGAACCCAGCTCCCTGGTGCTGTGAAGTAGCAGTGCTAACCACTGAGCTACTGTGCCACCCATAGGTTAGGGACTTGGTCTGATCCTTCATTGCCTGTTTTCCTTGAGAAGATTTTACTTTGTCTGAATCACATTCCCACTGTTGTTTGATTATAAGGAATTTATTTTGGATAGCCCCCAAAAATGGGAGATGTATGATTAATCCACACCCAACCTACTGCCTATTCATTTGAGTGATCTCACACCAACAATGCCTAGGCAGGAACTCAGTGTTACATGTAGTAAATGCCAATTGAAATCAGACTGCACTTCTGAAGGTTAGCTTGCATTTCTTAAAGGGGAGGTATATTGTGGCTGGAGCAGATGCTGCAAGTCATCAGAAGGAGCATAAGATGGCACAACGAGGGAAAGAGTGGGCTCTGAAGTTTTTGGACTTTACATTAAAGGTTTTGATGGAGTGGATGAAAGCGAGAAGGTGGTGCTCTGTACCATCAAGGGAAAAGGAGAGTTTCCTGATACACAAAGGGTAACAGGAGCAGATATCTATGGAGGCCATTACCAGGAATCAAGGCCCAAGGATCTGGACACAGTCCCAGAAGAAATTCAGTGTCTTCATATGAATAGTCAAGAGAATGCACCTTAAATTGCCGTGATCTCCGAGGAAGGGCTTATTCCCAAAACGTCAACTCTCCTGCTCCTCGGATGCTGCCTGGCCTGCTTTTTCAGTGCCACTTTTTGACTCTGACTCTCCAGCATCTGAAGTCCCCACTTTCTCCTCCATGATCTACCAACTGTACTATTAGTTTTGAAACATTGTCAATTTATCAAGATCCCATTACTCATCTACAAATAATCCCATCAATAGGATTTTATGCCTACCATTCATACATCTTACTGGACCATCTTTCATTTTGCACAGATGCAAGCCTTACACCCTCATCTCTGAGAGTGCATGCATTGCCACTAATTCAATCACATCAACCAAACAGTTCTCACATCGCTCACTTGCTTCACCTATTTTATAACTGGAGGAAATTGAAGAAAACAATCATCCCTTCTAAATCTTATGGAAGAGATGGCTTTGGATGTTGCTGAAACAGCCATTGCTGAAAATGTGCCCTTGGCAGGGCTGAAACTGTTGAAGATGATGGCATCTTTACATTTAATCCTTCCACCACATCTCAATTTGCCTCTCATTCACACTCTATTCTCATTTATAAGTTGCAGGTGGTGTGAGCTTACACTTCTTGCTTCCAGCCCAACCTTCAAACCTTTCTGTTTCACCCGCATCCCCCCCAGCCCATCCCGCCACATATACACACACACACACACACACACACACTAGAACATACAACAATACAGCGCAGAACAGGCCCTTCGACCCTCGATGTTGCGCCAACCTGTGAACTATTCTCAGCTCATCCCCCGACACTATCCCAAAATCATCCATGTGCTTATCTAAGGATTGTTTAAATCTCCCTAATGTGGCTGGGTTGACTACATTAGAAGGTAGGGCATTCCACGCCCATACCACTCTCTGCGTAAAGAACCTGCCTCTGACATCTGTCTTAAATCTATCACCCCTCAATTTGTAGTTATGCCCCCTTGTACACACTGACATCATCATCCTAGGAAAAAGACTTTCACTGTCTACCCGATCTAATCCTCTGATCATCTTGTATGTCTCTATCAAATCCCCTCTTAGCCTTCTTCTTGCCAATTAGAACAGGTTCAGGTCTCTCAGCCTTTCCTCATAAGACCTTCCCTCTAGACCAGGCAACATCCTGGTAAATCTCCTCTGCACCTTTTCCGATGCTTCCACATCCTTCCTGAAAGATGGGGACCAGAACTGTACACAATATTCCAAGTGTGGCCGCACCAGCTTTTTGTATAGTTGCAACCAGCTGCACAGTGGAAGAGCTTGGAAAAAAATTGCATCACCTTCACTTGGATTTGACACCTAGCCACCACCTTAAATACTGATAGTACATGTATCTTAAGGGAATATTTTGGGATCTGCGCTTGCTGAGAGATCAGGAAGAAGTGGCCTGCAGCAAACACAGAGGGTAAGAATAGCACAAGCTCCAGCTTGCCAGAGCATTGAACACACACGGATTCCACTACCTTGGACCAGGGCTTCAATGAGACATGCGGATGGACATTTGTAGCAAAATGCTTGATGCATTAGGAAGTCTACCAGAAGGCCAACAGTCAGTGCCAAAGAGTATGGAAAAATGTAGCACCAACCTTACTCTGGGCTTTGTGCAGAAACTGGAGCCTCTTCTCCAGCATGGAAGTGCTGACATACTTGCAAACCCAACCATGTTGCAGTAGTTGATGGGCCAATGATGCTATTTTGCGATGGAGAAAGTAGCAGCATAAGACAACTAACTTCACATTAAACAGGAGGGGATACTTGCTAAATTAAAATTCTAACTCATCACAAACCAGCATCCAACAAGGATGCTAGGCCCTGAATGTACGTGACAGTTCTGGAACACCTAATGAATGAACAGACTTTCATTTGCAATGCAAATGTTTTACTGAATCTGATATGCATATACCTAAACCTGGCAAGGGGACTGGAGCACTCATATGAACAAAATGCATTCTGTGCTCAATGATCATTCCAAGGTTATATCTGTAGGATGCACCATGACACTTGGCCATACAGCCACACTGGCAAGTTGCAGAGGCTCTTGAACCATGTAAAGGTGGTCATCTGCTTGGTATAGACAGATAGTGGATTCATCCTCACAGGTTAAGACCATAAGACATAGGAGCGGAAGTAAGGCCATTCAGCCCATCGAGTCCACTCCGCCATTCAATCATGGCTGATGAGCATTTCAACTCCACTTACCCGCATTCTACCCGTAGCCCTTAATTCCTTGTGACATCAAGAATTTATCAATTTCTGCCTTGAAGACATTTAGCGTCCCAGCCTCCACTGCACTCTGTGGCAATGAATTCCACAGGCCCACCACTCTCTGGCTGAAGAAATGCCTCCGCATTTCTGTTCTGAATTTACCCCCTCTAATTCTAAGGCTGTGTCCACGGGTCCTAGTCTTTATATTCCAACCCTCTTGAGATAATTGACAACATTGCATTCGCTTTCTTAATCACGGACTCAACCTGCATGTTTACCTTTAGAGAATCCTCAACTAGCACTCCCAGATCCCTCTGTACTTCGGCTTTACGAATTTTCTCACCGTTTAGAAAGTAGTCCATGCTTCTATTCTTTTTTCCAAAGTGCAAGACCTCGCATTTGCTCACATTGAATTCCATCAGCCATTTCCTGGACGACTCCTCCAAACTGTCTAGTTCCTTCTGCAGCCTCCCCACTTCCTCAGTACTACCTGCCTGTCCACCTAACTTTGTTAGGTTATTGCCAGCATTCCTTCTAATTTGCTTTCCAGCTGTGCAGGCCCCGAGGGTCCATGCATGTCAGCAACTTCGGGAACTGATGCCAATCGCCAAGGTCAAATCCGTGGAGTAACTGCATTCATGAATGAAAGACCTACTTAAAATCACAAAAGCAATATTCCATTATATCCTACTTTATCCTTGAATAGCTCAACACGCCATAAATTTACCAAATAATTGAGTGAGCTGTTACAACGAGTTTGAATAAGTTTTCCACATAGACTTTGCAGGATTCCTTCATTTTTGTAAAGACATGGCTACACTGATGAAATCAACATTTGCTGTATGTTACAGAAGCTCATGTCCAAGTTCTCTATCCCAGTCTGATTAACGTGAAAGGGAAAGCTGTCTCATAAATTTGAACAACAGGTGAAGCTAGCTTTTCATGCTGTTCATTTACAGAAAATCCTTGAGTGGTTTTCTTCACTAACTGGACACAACAGTCTTGCTTATCACACCAAGAATAATGTGATATATGAGTTTTAGTGCTGTTCTGTTGCCATGTCCAATAACTGATGGACTATACAAAACAACATTCACAGCTGGCTCCAAGCACGAATGTGCTTGCAAGTTTCAGAACACTGAGTTCAACATTAGATGTGATTCTAAACACAGGTCCCTGTTTTATGGTCTCAAAATGAATTCATACATGCATTGCACCTTTTTAGTTGCTGAAAATGAGAAGGGTCATAGAGACTGCCAATCTGCTGCATTCCAATGGAAATACCAATCAGAATCCACCTGCCTGACAGAGAACTAAGATTGACAGTCATGTTCCTGCTGCATCTCCATATCAACAATTGCCCAACCAATTAGCACCCACTGTATAAATTGCAATCCATTTTTCATCTTTGTTTCTTGCATCCTATCCTGATGAGCACAAGACAAAAAGCTTTGACTTCTTGTGTCTTTTCAGTATGCACATACCTGGGTTCCTTACTAGAATAATCAACAAATAGTCCTCATCACCCTCTGATTTGCCATGGTAGTTCAAATGCAGTTGACTCAATGGACTGCTGCAAATTGGAGACTGTGCATGACTGTGATGACACATTCATGGATTTTTTTGGTACAGTTGCTATGTGGCACATGTAAAGCATGTTTGTCCATTCAATGGCATACTGGAACTTGAACAGCCTGCAATCCTACCAGAGCTGCATGCTTTCTCTATCTGCTTATCTCTGGCAAGTCTGAAAGTAATTCTAACTTTCCTTGAATAGAGAGCCTGAGTGAACTCTCTTTCTTAACAGTGGATGTCAAACTGCAAGATGTTGTAATTATCCCCAGCTGCAAGTCTCAATGAGCCAAACAGAGAAAACTTCATTCACATGGCCATCCTCAAAGCTAGTAGCGTTCAGTCTTGTCCTGATTTGTATTTGGCATTAGCAGGTGGCAGATTGCAGTCTAGATGTCTTTAGTAGTGCTGACATTTCACACATTGCTCCTGGCTCAGGTTCACGTGGGAAAACGAGTTCCAAAACATGGTGGGCAGATACAGCCAGCTGCTGAGAAGCATCCTATCTTTAACTGTTTTGTGCAGATATTGTAAAATTAGTAAACAAAATCCTTCAGCACATATCACTCCCAATAGACTTCTCCAACTTGACATAACTGCACAAAGCAACAAGCACTTGAAGATTTGTAGCAACAGGCAGAGGACATCAACCTGCAAGAGGTGGTTTATCCTGTTAAATAGTAGTATTGGAGGCTTCCTTCATGTTGATGAACAACTGGCTCTGCACACTTCTGCTGGATGTTCACATCTGCAACAATAAGACAGGCTGTGCAACCTACCTGTAAATATACTCATGCTGCATTTGTGACATCCGGAAAACAGGAGTTAATCAGTCAATTTCTTAATCATGGGGTCAACAACTGTTTTTAATCCTGTTTACTTTTAAAATGACAACCCCTTAAGACACGAAATATGGACTGGTCTTATTTTACTTCATTTGTAATGTGTTCAGAGGAGTAATTGTCTCCTCAGATTTGGCTGTAAGTACAAATAATTGGACGGGTTGGCCCTGAGATGTCCCGATTATGCCACCTGTCATGGAGAAAGTATTTCTTTGGGCCCAACCCACCAATTATTTGCTCTTCTTGTTCCAGTAGTTTGATTCACATTGCTTGCAGTTAAACTGAAGTAAATCAGTAAAATCTGAAATAAAGCTAATTGTTCAAAGTACACAGTGGGGATATCAACTTTTGAAAAACAAAAGACAGGTTCATGTTTCAAGTTATTAATCTTATTGTACCAATTTTTAACACATTTGACATCCAACCCCTTTGTTCTGGCCAATTCTAAGAGATTTTCTTGGATTACTTTTTTAATGTCCCACAAAAATTGTTCACCAATTTATTTTTCGCATGCTGGTATTCCTAGTATTTCTATTTTTATCGCAATAGATTATTGAATTTACCTGATCATAGTTAATTCACAAGGGACTTTTTCTGATATAAAATAATTAGTGCCACAGTGTTAATTGCTAAAAGCTAATATCTACACTAAAACTGAGAGAGCTTCCTTTTTAAGTTAACTATCAAATTGTGGATAGAAAGGACTAATTTGGTAAAGTATTTACATTGAAACTTTTTGGATGGTTCCCAAATCCTTAAACCTAAGTTTCGATCTGAAAATATTTTCTTATAATTTTCTTCAATAAAAATTCTATATTATAATTTAGAAAACCAACCCAAGAGAAATTAGTTGCTTTGACTTCCCCCTGCCCCGCCCCGCCTCTCTCTCCCTCTCTCTGTGTGCATTAAAACATATGTCAGGTATAGAAGGCATATAGGAGAAAGTGAGGACTGCAGATGCTGGGGATCAGAGCTTAAAAATGTGTTGCTGGAAAAGCGCAGCAGGTCAGGCAGCATCAAAGGAGAAGGAGAATCGACGTTTCGGGCATAAGCCCTTCTTCAGGAATGAGGAGGGTGTGCCAAGCAGGCTAAGCTAAAAGGTAGGGAGAAGGGACTTGGGCATATGTCAGGTATAGTCAGGATAGATCAAGTGAATCCTTAGAAGTGTATAAAGGCGTACGAGTATACTTAAGAGAGAAATCAGGAGAGCAAAAAAGTGACATGAAATAGCTTTGGCAAATAGAGTTAAGGAGAATCCAAAGGGTTTTTAGAAATACATTAAGGACAAAAGAGTAATTCGGGAGAGAATAGGACCCCTCAAAGATCAGCAAGGCGGCCTTTGTGTGGAGCCACAGGAGAAGAGGGAGGATACTAAATGAGTATTTTGTATCAGTATTTACTGTGGAAAAGGATATGGAAGATATAGAATGTAGGGAAATAGATCTGAAAAATGTCCATATTACAGATGAGGAAATGCTGGATGTCTTGAAACGCATAAAAGTGGATAAATCACTAGGACCTGATCAGGTGTACCCTAGACCTTGTGGGAAGCTAGGGAAGTAATTGCTCGGCGTCTTACTGAGTTATTTGATAGTCACAGGTGAGGTGCCAAAAGACTGGAGGTTAGCTAACGTGGTGCCACTGTTTAAGAAAGGTGGTAAAGACAACCCAGGGAACTATAGACCGGTGAGCCTGACCTCAGTGGTGGGCAAGTTGTTGGAGGGAATCCTGAGGGACAGGATGTACATGTATTTGGAAAGGCAAGGACTGATTAGGAATAGTCAACATGGCTTTATGTGTTGGAAACCATGTCTCACAATCGTGATTGAGTTTTTTGAAGAAGTAACAAAGAGGATTGATGAGGGCAGAGTGGTAGATGTGATCTATGTGGATTTCAGTAAGTCATTCAACAAAGTTCCCATGGGAGACTGGTTAGCAAGGTTAGATCTCATGGAATACAGGGAGAACTAGCCATTTGGATACAGAACTGGCTCAAAGGTAGAAGGCAGAGGGAGGTGGTGGAGGGTTGTTTTTCAGACCGGAGGCTTGTGACCGGTGGAGTGCCATAAGGATCGGTGCTGAGTCCACTACTTTTCATCATTTATAGAAATGATTTGGATGTGAGCAAAAGAGGTATAGTTAGTTAGTTTGCAGATGACACCAAAATTGGAAGTGTAGTGGATAACGAAGAAGGTTATCTCAGATTCCAATGGGATCTTAATCAGATGGGCTAATGGGCTGAGAATTAGCAGGTCGAGTTTAATTTAGATAAATGTGAGGTATTGCATTTTGCGAAAGCAAATCTTAGCAGGACTTATACACTTAATGGGAAGGTCCTACGGAGTGTTGCTGAACAAAGAGACCTTGGAGTGAGACCTTGGAGTGCAGGTTCAAAGCTCCTTGAAAGTAGAGTCGCAGGTAGATAGGATAGTGAAGGCAGCATTTGTTATGCTTTCCTTTATTAGTCAGAGCACTGAGTACAAGAGTTGGGAGGTAATGTTGCGGCTGTACAGGGCATTGGTTAGATGACTGTTGGAATATTGCATGCATTTCTGGTCTCCTTCCTATCGGAATGATGTTGTGAAACTTGAAAGGGTTCAGAAAAGATTTACAAGAATGTTGCCATGGTTTGAGGATTTGAGCTATAGAGAAAGGTTGAACAGGCTAGAGCTGTTTTCCCTGGAGCGTCGGAGGCTGAGGGTGACTTTATAGAGGTTTACAAAATCATGAAGGGCATGGATAGGATAAATAGACAAGGTCTTTTTTCCTGGGGTGGAGGAGTCCAGAACTAGAGGGCTTAGGTTTAGGGTGAGAGAGTAAAGATATAAAAGAGACCTAAGGGGCAACGTTTTCACACAGAGGGTGTACGTGTATGGAATGAGCTGCCAGACGAATTGCAACATTTAAAATGCATCTGGATGGGTATATGAATAGGAAGGGTTTGGAGGGAAATGGGTTAGGTGCTCGCATTTGGGACTAGATTGAGTTTTGGATATCTGGTCAGCATGGACAAGTTGGACCGAATCATCTGTTTCCATGCTGTACATTTCTATGACGCTATGACTCTATGTAGTGAGTAACATCTTTAGATCCTTAATTTTTTAGACTAATTTCCCTCCATTATTGGAAAATCTGGAATTTCCCTTTCTATCTCAGCCAGTATTTTCCTGTAATTTCTCCACACTTTGCTGAACGTAAATTCTTGGTGTAACACCAGAAGCTTGGAACTGACTAAGTGATGAAGCTGCAGAGAATGGATATCGTAATTCCACTGTCGAAATGTTAAAGGTAATCTGAAAAAGATCATGATTACTGTTACCTTGAGAATACTCTGCATTCATTGCAATTTTTTTCTCCATTTCAATTGGAATGTTAACCCATTTGTATCAAAAAAAGTAGAATTAAAATATTAGAGAGGGATATTTGAAATTAATGCATACATACAGTGTCATTTACAAGGATGTTGCCAGGGTTGCCACGCCACACATGTCAAATTCTGACAACTAAATTACAGTTCGTAAAATGCTATCTTATGAAGGTCAATATTCTAGATGGACAATCCAAACTAGTGCATTTCCCCTAAATAACTCCCTCAGATTCTACTGAGGGAATAGAAAATATAAATCTAAGATTCAACAAAGCAAACATGATAGATAACTTAATTTGTTAATTATTTGCCTTTTAATCTTTACTGGTAGATTATTACATAACATTTTACAGTACAATGAATTTTCCATCCAACTGAACTTACGATGTTGTCTTTATCATAACAGAACCTGATCATGGATCTGGAGTAGATCCTTACGCTACTGTACCTCCAAATTTCTTCAGAGGCAAGCGAGGCAGCTTTGCAGCCTACAAGATAATCTCTCACAGGCTTGCACATAAAACCGAAGAGAAATGATTATGAACAATGTAAATGTCAACAAATGTAAACTCTGTGTTGCCTTCTTGAAACAATATGGTAAACTGGGGTAAGCAGATTACCAAACCACTGGAACTGTTCATAAAACATTTGTCCTGTGTGTAATACATCAGTGGACTAACTTGATTTGCCTTGTCCAACTGCGAGCATTTAGCTCTACTTGTGCTGAAAATAACTTGTGTTTTAGGCTGCTGTCTTAATGGGAATCTCAGAGTATTGCTATAGATATCACAAAATGTTTCACCATTTGATGACTATTCTGTATTTTTTCATAAACATAGCCTCTCGTGAATATTTCATAAAGCAGCCACTATTCTATATTTGTGAAAGTGTTTACTTTGCATTTACTTCCTATCACAAGTAAATTACTTTTTTCTAAAATGCTGTATAATCATACTATTGTCAGTTTAAATTTTGTATTTCAAAAGGTAAATTAGTTTCATTACTTGGAAAAATATGTTTAATGAGACACTGTCCCTTGGTCATTTCCTTGCATACAGTTCTCTCCGGAATGATTACCTGCTCAATATATGACAGATTATTGACTCTTTGTTAGATTAGTCCCTTCCAGTTTATGAATCTAACATCTCTGTGCACTCAGGGTCTTTTTACTAGTGTTTTTGGTTTGAAGTAGGCTTGCCAGTAATGATTACTTAATTGGAATGTAAACAAGTTTTAGATCAAAGGGAATGAACAATTACAGAGATTTAGATTTTTAAAGTTTTCTTTCACTTTTAACAAGTGTTTTCAATGATCAAGAAATACAGACTATGCAGATAGCATAGTTGCATTGGAATGTCCACTTGTGTAGCCCACCTCCCTCACATTGGACATTTATAAACTAAAGCTGGCATCAGTTTGCATTTGAATACATTTAGAATTGGAATGAATGTTTGGGAGAAGTTTAATAAATGGGATCCTGTCTCTTTAAATTATATTAGAGCTTCATTACTGATCAATTTACTTTTATTATTAACAGCAGTAAGGAATGGTAGTTCAAATCTTGAAGTGAGCCATTTGTTGTTTTTCGATGATCAGATGAAATATAATTTAGAAATTCTATTTCGTAGCATATTGAGATGATCCGTGTATTACTCAAGGTATCAATCCGAAGGAACACTGCCTTTCCTATTAATTTGAACATTAAATACCAGTAATTCCTAAACATTTTAAAAATCTCACTAGAAGTTTATACTTTAATTCTAAAGAATATATGCTAAAATAGATAGCAAATCGACAAAAAAATGTGGATTAATTGCACATCCAATTTAATACACATGACAACAGAGGACTGCTACTTAAAATTCTAGATCAAAATAAATGGGACATTTTACCAGCAGAGCATGAAAATGTACTAAGTATTTATGTACAGATATTTTGGAATTTGTACTTGAAGGTAGCATTTCAAATACAGTCATTTTGGGCTGTAACTGAATTGTGTGTGTCTTAATGGTGCTCAGTGTGCAGTGTTTGACTCTATGATTAAGACAACATGTTTCTGATCTCAGTTTGCTATTTGTTTATTTGCAGATTTATCATGTCTAAGGGCTTTTAATGCAGGTTGCTAGCAAAAGTATTCAATTAATAAGTATATTTACAATGTACAACTTTTGGTACCACTGTGTTTTCATATACTGTCTGAAAGGGCTACTTATTTTCATGTACAGAGCACTGTTTTATACCAACTATGAGAAGTATGTCAAAAATATTCATTAAAAGGTAAATTAAGTCTTTTCACCAATTTGTTTTGATGCCTTTCTTTACATTTATAACAAACCGTATTGCTATGTAAAGACAAAAAAAACTAAAAGTTGTTTATGTGACCAAATTTGGTTAGGCTGTTGGATTGTTTTTTAGGAACACATTTGAATTAATTTTATATATGTTTGTATTCTTCATGACATTTCATATAATTCCAAATGGGACAGCAAGTACAAGTTCAGTGTTTAGCTATCTAAAACTGATGTATTTCTCTTTAATTGACTCTACATGCAGCATGCCATCTTGGGACTTGGCACTGATGTATGGAAAACAGATTTGAAACCATATCCATCTGTCCACTATCCCTTTCAACATATGTATAAGTATTATTGATCATGCTGAAATATACCATTAAAAATTGACCACTAGGCTTGAAAATGTAAGGAATAATTTTATTGTTCTGTATATGTACAAAAAAGGACTGAACGACGCTTATATTTCATTTTGCGACCCAATCAAAAGTTGCATCATATGGCCATTATTAAGTCATCTTTCAGGAGCCTGTAAAGTCAATTGCTTCTGCTGAGGACATTAACCAGCAGTATCGATCATAATCACGTGGATGTTGTTTTCACTTTGGCTGCTGTCACAACAGCATCGTCTCCAACTTGGTCTTCCACTAGAAGGTTAATGGCACTTTCTATCTTTCCTGAAGCAGACAATGCTAAAACAGCCTTTTCAGTTGAAAAACCCATCTGTTTTAATTGCTGTAATCTGAGAGAGGGACAAAATTTTTTTTAAAATTCATGTATGATTATGTGAAAGTAATATTTTAATGGAACGCGAGTGCTGTTGGTCTCCCATCGCTAACTGCCCTTAATTTTATTAGTGATCCAAAAGGCATCCATATTACTGTGGACCTGCAGTCACACATAGGCCAGACCAGACAAGGGTGGCAGATTCATTACTAACCAGACAGTTTTTAATTACAGTTGATGATATCTTCATGGTCACAAATATTAACACTTAAACTCATAGTTTACTAATTTAAATTCCAAAAGCTACAGTGGTGAGATTTGATCCCGTATCCTCAGAGCAATAGCCTAAACCTATGGATGACTAGTCTAGTGACATTACCATTATGCCACTGTTTGCTCCACAATTATATTTCTGCAAATTCATCTAGTAAAATAGCAATTATTTTCCAGTAGAAATGTAAACAGCTGACACGCAGAAAAATGCAATTAGGTTTTATTGGGCTGTTGATTTAAAATGGGTGATAGAAATGACCTTGGTTCAGGACATCAGGATGTGGACTCAGTTTCAGTGGAAATGAGAAATAGTTGGGGAACAAAGTCACAACTGGGAGTGGTCCACAGCTGTGGTTTAAGCCTAAACAAGGGTGACTATGTGAGCATGAAAACTGAGCTAAATGAAGTTCTGAGCTAGGAAATAGATAGCAAATAGGAACACAGTAATAGACATTGATTCCTACAATAAAGAAAATATCTAAATTGAAGCTCGAGTTAACTAAGAATGTTAAGGAAAGCATCAAACTTTAACAAAAAGAACTGCACAAAGATGGCTGACAAGTTAGATGACTGGTCAGAATATAATTAATAGCAGAAAATGACTAAAAGGTTAATCAAGAGAAAAAAGTTAGAATATGTAAGGAAGCTAGCTAAGAATATAAAATTGGACAGTAAGAGTTTCTGTGGGTATTTGAAAATTAAAGGATTGAGAACGTGAATTTTAATCCTCTAGAGAATTAGAATGGGGGGCTAATTGTAGATAATAAGGAAATTACAGTTGAAATGAACAAACAGAGGAAACATAAAACATTCCATTAAATGTTGTAAATCAAGAGGTGGAAGGAGAGAGGAACTTGGTGAAATTACAATGATGAGGTAAGTGTTACTAAGCAAACTGATGGAGCTGTGCGTTGACAAGTCTCTGGTAGTCTTTATCCAGGGAAAAGAGGTCACTTATAAGGTCGTGGGGCAGTTGAACCTTTAATATTCATTTTCCAAAATTCAGGAAAGATTTCAATGGATGAGAAAGTAGCAACTATAATCTCTCTATTAAAGAAAGGAGAGAGACAGGAAACTGGAAACTATAGGCCAGCGTCATAAAATTGTACAGCACAGAAACAGACCCTTCGGTTCAACACGTCCATGCTGACCAGATATCCTAAATTGATCTGGTCTCATTTGCCAACATTTTGGTCCATTTCCCTCTAAACCCTTCCTAATCATGTACCCATCCAGATGCCCTTCTAAATATTGTATTTTTACTCCTCTGGCAGCTTATTCCATACACGCACCTCCCTCTGTGTGAAAAAGTTGCCCTTCATGTCTCTTTTAAATGTTTCCCTTCTCACCTTAAACCTGTGCTCTCTACAGTCATACAGTCAGTGATGTACAGCACAGAAACAGTGTTTTGGGCTTCCGTACCCTGGGAAAAAAAACTTAGTTATTCACCCTCATGATTTGACAAGCCTCTGTAAGGTCACCCTTCAGCCTCCAATACTCCAGGGAAAAACACCTATCATGGGGAAGGCGCTGAAATGCTCATCAGAGAGGTTATAGCTGAACACTTCAAAAAGCTCAATGTAATCAAAAAGAATCAGCTCGGTTTAATCAAAGGGAAATCATGTTTATGCAAAAGGAGAGCCTGCTTGCTATGTGCGGATTTCCAGAAGACATTTGCTAAGGTACCACATCAAATGTTATCATTGAAAGTAAAGGTTCATGGTATGGGGGTAGCATACTAGCACAGAAAGAAGACTGGCTGGCAGAAAACAGTGTACATTAATGGATCTTTATCTGTGATATGTAATGTGACAACTAGAGTCCTATAGAAGTCTGCTGGGCCTCAACTTTTTACAATTTACATCAATAATTTAGATTGGGGAGAAAAGGCAGGGTAACTAAATTTGCAGAGGACACCAAAGTAGGTAGGAAAATATACTGTGAAGATATAAGAAAGTTGCAGGTAGAAATAGATAGGTTAGGTGAGTGGATAAAAATCTGCTAGAGTATGATGAGGGAAAATATGAATTTGTTCACTTTGGCAGGAAGAATAAAAAAGCACAGTATCATTTGAATTGAGAATGACTGCAGAATTCTGAAGTGCAGACAAATGTTGCGTGAGTCACAAACTTTAGTATATAGAGACAGCATGTAATCAAGAAGGTGAATGGAATACTATCATTTATTGCAAGAGGAACTGACCATAAAAGGATGCTATGCTTCAGTGATGTGATGCCACATCACAAGCACTGTGTGCGATTTTGGTTTCCCTATTTAAAGCAGGATGTAAAGTAATTGACAATGATATCCAGAATAAGTGAATTGTCTTTGAGGAGAAGTTGAACAGGTTGGGCTTATCCAATGGAGTTTAGAACAGTGAGGGTTGACTTGATTGAAGTGTATCAGATTCTGAATGGTTTTGACAAGGTAGATATGAAAAGGATGTTTTCTCTTATAGATTTGTCCTGAAATAGGGGGCAGTGTTCTAAAATGAGGGGTCAAATAAAGAGCATTTTTTTTCTCTCAGAAGGTTATGTGACTTTGGAACTTTGCCAAAGAGAGGATAAATTCTTGTTAGTAGGGGAATGAAGAATTATTGGGAGTGAATGTGGAATTTGAAAAACAAACAGATGAGTTATGATCTCATTGAATGGTGGCGTAGTGCTGAGTGGCCAAATGGCCATCTTCTATTCCTATTTCATATGTTTGTATCATACTCAGTTATAAGAATGAAGTAGGCCATTCGACTTCTTTAGCCTGTTCCAGAATTCAATAAGATCATGACTGATTTTCACTCTCTTACACTATCCCCATATCCTTGACAACAATAATTGTTGGTAACCTAGTTTGACTGCTCAGTAATCCTTCCTGAACTTGACTACTTAAAATAAAATATTCCCGTAAAATGCACAAAGTGCTTTACAAACATCTTTTATTGCCTGTTACCTACCGCAGAGAAGAGACTGAAGATTTAGGTATTTCCACTTTACGATTCAGGTCCATTCCAGATTCCCATAAGGAGGCAATAACACCAGCATGAAGAAGATCCTCATCAGTGAGAAGACCATGTGCTGCAGCAGCATAGACATCATGTGGATTCAGGTGATAAAATCCAGAGGGATGATAGTTGGAATCTAGTTGTCTAAGATGTGCAAAATCATATGAATTATACAGTTCTGCTTGTAAGTAATTGGTATGTGAAGATCCAGTGTGAGGCTGCAAAGCAGGAAATGTCTGGTTGGAAGTTTCTGTCCACTGAGAATCTATTTCAATATTGTAGCTGTTGCCTTCTCTCGTAGTACAATCATCAGAAGCAGCTGATAAATGTGCTGTTGAAGACCCTTGAGTCCTGTGGAGTTCTGGCATAGAATGGAATCTGCAAATGTGAATATAAACATGGAGTGCAATATAATCTTTTTGAAAATATTCATAATGGCAGATCCAAAACTGAAATATTTAGTAATAATTCGCAGATCAAACAAAAATATGTCGAAAACAAACAGGCGAACAGTGAAGTTCCCAAGAAATATGTTGTGCACATCTTTTAATTCTTAGATACATTAGAGGACCTGAAATAATTACATGATTTATATTAACCTTGTTAGTGAACAAAGAACAAATAAAATTTACAGCCCAGGAACAGGCCGTTCGGCTCTCCAAGCCTGAGCCGATCCAAATGTACTGTCTAAACCGGTCGGTCAATTCCTAACCATTTGTATCCCTCTGCTCCCCACCTACTCATGCATCTGTCCAGACGCATCTTAAATGAATACTGTGCCTGCCTCTGCCAGCTCTGCTGGCAACATGTTCCAAATGCCCACCACCCTCTGTATGAAGTACTTGCTGCGTGTATCCTCCTTAAACTTTCCACCTCTCACCTTGAAAGCATGACCTCTCGTTATTGAATCCTTCACCCTGGGAAAAAGCTTGTCTCTATCCACCCTGTCTATACCTTTCATGATTTTGTAAACCTCAACCAGGTCCCCCTCAATCTCCTTTTTTCTAGTGAAAATAAACCTAACCTACTCAACCGTTCTTCATAGCTAGCACTTTTCATACCAGGCAACATCCTCGTAAACCTTCTCTGCACCCTCTCCAAAGCGTCCACATCCCTTTGGTAATGTGGCGACCAGAACTATACACAGTATTCTAAATGCGGCTGAACCAATGTCTTGTACAATTTTAAAATGACTTGCCAGCTGTTATACTCAATACCCAGTCCAACAAAGGCAAGCATACTGTATGCCTTCTTGACCATTCTATCCACCTGTGCAGCAACCTTCAGGATACAATGGACCTGCACCCCCAGATCTCTCTGCCCATCAACTTTTCCCAAGGCTCTTCCATTCATTGTATAATTCACTCTAAAATTAGACTTGCCTAAATGCATCACCTCACATTTGTCTGGACTGAAAGCCATCTGCACTCTTCTGCCCAAGTCTCCAGTCTATCTATATCCTCCTGTAGTCTGACAGTCTCTTATGCTTTCTGCTACTCCACCACTCTTTGTGGAGTATTTGAATTGATGTCCCTGGGATTAAAGGGGCACAGGCAGCACAGATATGAAATAACCAAGAGACAAAAAGCAACTTTGTGCTGAGCAGTCTTACAGATTACAGAAGGTTTTCCTGTAGTTCTCTCCAAGGGTCAATGTTAGGACCATTTTCTGATATATTAATGGTCCATACTGTACCTGGGTATCAGGGACTTACAGCATGGAAAACAACTTATGTAGAAAGAATAAGGGCATATACAATTGTAAGGCTGGTATAGGAACACAGACACAAAAACAAAACAAACACAAAACTTTAAAAAGGTAACAGGACAAATTGAGAAGGTTACTAAAATCATAAGACCCATGACTTTATAGAAGATATATAAAGCACGAAACAAGGAAGTTATGCAAAAGCTTTCTAAATCAGAAGTTTAACATCAGCTGAAATATTTGGTCTAATTCTGGGCACCACATTTTAAGAAGGATATCAAGACTTTCAGGCAGGGTGCAGAGGAGAATTGCTAGAACATGACCAGGGGTGAGAGACGTCAGTTATAAGGAAAGACTACAGAAATTGGGACTGTTTTCCGTCCAGCAAAGAAGATGAAGAGGAGATGCATTAAAGGTGCAAAAATTTGAAAGGTTTTGGTAGACCAAATACGAAGAAGTTGTTTCCACTGGTAGAAGGATAAATAACTCCAAGACATGGCTTTGAGATAACTGGCAGAACAAAACAAGGGTAATGAAAAGGCTTTTTTTGACAGGAATGCATGAAAGGATGGCACAAAAAGATTTAATGACTTTTTTAAAAGGAATTTGTATTCTAAATAAACATCAAGATTTGTAGGTCAGAGCAGGGAAGCAGAATGGACTGACTGGTTTCTAAAATGCAACTACAAGCTCTCTCAATCATGCAGTAGATACTTTTATGGTCCTGACTAATGTAGACCACAAAGAGTCCTAGCAATTCCATATCTACTGAATTGGGAACTCAGTTGGGATACTAGAATTGGTCTCAGCATTCTGAACTAGACAGGCAGATCAAAACAAAATGTCAGCTAAAGTTCAGCTTTTCAGTGTTAAATAATGTCCCCCTATTAGGAAAGCATCAGATAAGGTAAATTTATGAAGTGCCTCACAGTTGCACAGTTTCCCATATGTTCATCATTTTCAATATGACCACTTGGCTATTTTTTTAAATCACTTAGGGCCAGTATTCGTTGCCTATCTCTCATACCATTTCAGAGAGCAGTTGAGACTCAATCACATGGCTGTGGGTTTGGAGTCACACGTAGGCCAGAGCAGGTGGGATAGCAGATTCCATTCCCTGAAGTACATTAGTGAGCCAGATGGGTTTTCTGACAATTAACAATGGTTTCAAGGTCATCAGTAGATTCTTAATTCCAAATTTTTTTTAATTGAATTCAAATTCATCTGCCGTGGCAGGATTCAAACTCAGGTTCCAAGAAAATTAGCTGAGTTTCTGGATTAATAGTCTAATGATAATACCAGTAGGCCATCGCCTCCCCATGTTTATAAAGTGACTGTCTCTGCTCCAGGAACTCTACTACTGTCTGGGGTGGGAGAAGAGCGAATGAGAAGAAGCATGAACTGCCTTGAATTCTGTTTTCGAAAACAAACTTTGATTCACATGTAGATTTTCAATTCCAAATGTAGTCTAGCTTCCTAACATCCAGAAATCCAGAGGGCAGTGGAATTTGTTTTACTGAGTCATAAATGTTGATTTATCACTATCAAAGGTCCAAATCTGTATTCAAACAATCACACTGTCACAATTAATGCTAAATGTTCAAATCCACATTAAATTGTATTCTAATGCTTTTTGAAATGATGCCATAGTTCAATCCCTCAAAGCAGCAAATCAGCTTTTGAAGTTAAAGTCTAAGTTGAAACTCCAAAGATACTCAGAATTTCAGCCTAAAATACTGCTGCACTCTGTTCATTGATTCTCAGTTCCACTCATAATTGATTCTGCTGCTCTGTTCCAGGAATAAAGTTGGTGCCATACATAGCATTACATAATTTACTAAATTAGGAATTTCTACCTGAAGTACATGATCTGCATCCAGGAATAAAGCAACATCACCAGGTAGGATTATAGCCAGAACAGCCAATAATGAGCACATCAAACAAGGTGGGGTACTCTAGGCCCCCACTCAGACCACCTGTTGCGCCTCATGGTGGAGGTGGCCTTCCTCAGGTCCAAATTAAACACCACTGATAAATTTGTTAGCACTGTCTGCCTTCCACAGCCAAATATGTACCCCACTGATCTTGAAGAAATATCACATGGAGCTCACCAGTGTACCTCAGGTCTTCCATAAAGTGGGCACCAAAGGGCACATTCAACACCAAAAAACTCAATTTTATTTATTAAGTTAACTTCATTTTCAAGATGATTCAGGTGTTATTGTTTCTCCTTTTCAAAACAATTTAGTCAGACTATTATTTAAGTTCAGTACACTTCAGCAGCCTTTTAGCCAGCATCACCTTAATCGTCAATTAAGAAATGTCGAGTACTCTTGTAAACCACAGGAGAAACAGGAAGTATCTGAGTGGTTGTCCCTTCCCCTCTCAGTCTTAGTAGTGATGGCTAGTGGAGTGGCACTGTGAGGTAGGATGAGTGATGTTTCAGGTTTTTTTGAAGAGGACTCTGAATAAATGTAATCTTTTGTATTTTAATTTTATAAATGCCTAAGTTGTGAAGCCAAAACATCTACCATTATCCAGAATACACCATTCTTAATGCAGAATTTCAAAATGTCTTCTCCTCAGCCCTCATCAAGATACAGAGCCCCTCAGCATCAAGGGACAATATGTATGAAGTACTTAACAATTCTAAAATGGCTGATGCTGACTGACTCAAAGAATTTGGAGATACAAATCAACTCTTTATATGTGCTCAGGGAGATAAAAAGTGGTTAAAGTACATCACAATAATATACTTAACTGTTACATCTATTATGAGTACAGTACTACTGTAAAGTAAAAGCTATTTTTATCTGTGTTCTATTTAGAGAGGAGTCTTTTTAAGAAAAGCAGATAAACATACTCTAGTTCACTACTTAATAAAGTAGTACCAAGTCACAAATCAGGGAGGCCACAATCAGCAGTTTTTAATCACGGCAGGATACCCCACCCAATGGTATAGCTGAACATTTAAATAAAGTGGTTGTTTGTGATCGTGCAATGTCAGCGTGACATGGCTTGCAACTTGTTCTCCTAATCCGATTTGTATCTTCAGCAACTAATTCTGTATAAGGTGAGTGGATTTAATTACCTACACTTGATGCTGCCAAATTGTTTTTAGCACTTTTTTTTGCCAACATGTTCAATTTCAAAAGCTTTTAAATTGTCTTTCCGTTTATTTGTCAACTTCTCTTTTTTTTCCAAAGAAAATTAACTCAAGTTGCACGAAAAGAATGAATGGTACAAAATTAGAACTAAAAGCAAGAGTTGCAATTATATGGCCCATTAACCATCTGTTAGATAGGTAGCAGTATTTCAGATATAATTATGACATTGCTTTAAAGTGGCCAGTGTTAAAACGGCAAACACTGAAACCATTTCATGTGACAGAAGCCATGAACTGGAACGAGATAGATTTCTCTATAACATAACCTTTTAGAAGATGACATATTTACATTACTTTTGGATAGCAACTTACACACCCATGCTTTACATTTTTTACTAAGTTTTATTTTTGTTTGGGTAGAACATTTCTGTCCTTTCATTGTACTGTGCTTTTATGTTTTACAATGAGTGCGGCTTTGGAGTAAGTAGTATTATATCATTGTAAAGAATAAAGAATAGCTGCTATAAACAAAATGTACAACTACAAATTTATTCCTAATTAAAATCGCATAGCAATTACTACATTGTATACTAGCTACACTGCCTGGAAGACTATCACACTATAAAAAAGGCATTATAAAACAGTGTGTACTGTTCTTTAACCATGCAAAGGTTCCACTGAAGATCTTCAGAGTTCATCCATCCCAAGACAGATTACTCTTTTTTTTAAGTGAGGTAGATAGATGTTTTGAGCCCAAAAGGCAATAGGAATGCTGCAGTTGGCATCCGCTCAAAGTCATTGTGTAATTCAAAGGAAGAACAAGATTGAGGTTAAATTGTTTTATCTCACACAACTCAAAACTGAAAGGCCAAGAACATCCACAGATCTACCCTCTAACAAGTAGCTAATACTCCAAAATTATTGCAGGCAAGATTAGAGTGGGGATAAAACTGTGCCAAATGGCTCCCAATCATTCAATCTATAAAGAACCACCAGATGTTTTCCAAGGGAGCATTGTGAAAGAAAGCCACATTATAGACCTGCCTGCAGCCTGCTGAAAAGCATTAGCAGAACTCTGATAGCAGGTTGTCCATCTGCCATCTCAGTCAAGAATAATACAGGAAGAATGCAATTTCAACACAAGTGAATTTCCCTCTATAAATATTAGAAAGTATAGTGTGTTGCAAACTAAATACTTGTCAAAACAGACTGCATTAACATATGGCAATTCTTATAAAAATAAAACTATGAAATAGGGAACAGAAATTTGTACATAACATTTACAACATTTCCACTGTATATTATATGTTGACAAAAAGTCCTAAGCTTAAAATGTTCTGCTCACCTCTCAGTGTTACTAACAGGAAGATGATATTTTGCTGGAGAGAAGATAAATGGAATCCAGGAGTTATGTTGCAGAAACTTACAGATAGCCAGCCTTTCAACAGCATCTATCAATGAGTTTGACAACTCCTGGCAAAATAAAAATCTATACCTATCTGAATAAAAATAATGTCAAGGATATTCAAATCAGTTGGACCAAGTGTAGGTATGGCAGATTTCAACCATTCAACTTCACATTTTGTTTTTGCATGAATGTACTTTACATGTCATGAGAATGACTGCACTCAAAGGATTAAAAAAAATACTCATTGAGTGTACAGCCAGAACAAAAGCATTCTTTATCAATGCCCAAAATTAAAGAAAAATGCATTTTAGAGCAGTAAAAATGTATGCAACAGCTAATTTGATAACATGTTTTATCCCAGAAGTTAATCACATTTCACAGAATTGTTACAACATAGGAGAGCATTCTCCAGTCCTTTGTCTGTGCTGGCTCTCTGAAATGAGCAATGCACCCAATGTCATTTCCTTCCCTTCTTCCAGTAAACCTCCACATTCTTCCTTTATAGTTAATAATCCAATTCCTTTTTGATTGCTTTGATTGAACCTACCTCCACCACACTCTTCAGCAGCACATTCCACGGTATAATCACTGACAGTATAAGTTTCCCCCTTCATCTCTATTGTTTCTTTTGCTAATTAATTTATATATGTGACTTCTTGTTCTTTATCATCTTATTGATGTGAACAGTTTTTTCTTATTTACACTGTCTAGGTCCCACTGCCTCTGCACATTGTCTGAAAATTCATACCTGCTGCACTATATTGCAACTAAAGGCATTTTTCAAACACAGTTGCCAATGTGTTTTAGCAGTTTATGTACTTGTGGAAAGATCAAAATGTTCTCTTTACTTCAATAAAATGTGAAACAATTTTTTTCAAATTAATAGAAGAATTAAATAGCCAAATCAAATCTCAGGCTGACTTACTAAGGTATAGCAGTAATATCTAACACATAATCAACTTTTTGAGAAGATTTGTAGCTCAGGTTGAGGTTCTGGATGCAAGTTTGCTCACTGAGCTGGAAGGTTTGTTTTCAGACATTTCACTACCGTACTAGGTGAGCCTCTGGTGAAGCGCTGGTGTTATGTCCCGCTTTCTATTTATATGTTGAAGTTTCCTTGGGCTGTCGATGTCATTTCCTGTGTTGGTGGTGTCATTTGGACCCCATTTACCACCCTCTGAGAAAGAGAACAGGAAACAATTTGGATCCCATCTACCACCCTCTTGAGAAAAAGAACAGGAAATGACATCACTACATAGGAAATGACACCAACACAAAAGATGACACCACCAATCCAAGGGAGCCTAAACACATAAATAGAAAGCAGGACATAACACCAGTGCTTCACCAGAGGCTCACTGATTATGTTACCTGGTATGATGACAAAATGTCTGAAAAGAATCTTGTAGCTCAGCAAGCAAACTAACATCCTTTATGATAAACATATATGAAGACACTGGTTTAACCTCAGCTAGAGTATTGTGTACAATTCTGGGGACTATATCATAGGAAGGATATGAACACATTGTAAACAATGAAGAAGAGATTTACAAGAATGGTTCCAGGGTTGAGAAACTTCAGTTATAAGGAAAGACTGGAGGAGTTGGTACTGTTTTCTTCTTGAACAGAAGGAGGCTGAGGAACTTTGGCAGAAGTTTTCAAAATCGTAAGCGGTCTGGGTCTAGACAGAGTGGATAGAGGCAAACTGCTCCCGCTTCTAAATGAATTGAGAACCAGAGAGTTCAGATTTTTCAAAATAAAGCAGATGCAAGGTGGGAAAAACCTTTTTCACACAGTGAGTAGTTAGGGTATGGAATGCATTGCATGGACGTATGGTGGAAGCAGGTGCAGCTGTAGATTTCAAGATTATTTCAATTTAAGTAATGTGTAAGGCTACAGAGAACCTACAGGAGATTGGCAATAGGTTAAAATGTTTTGAGAGCTACTGCAGATACAATAGGCTGATCTCCTCCAGCGCTGTAACAATTATGTGATTCTGTTCACACAGGTGTTGATATAACATGTTAGAATGGTTGAGACTTAAATGGGATCTTCTGGCTAAGAGTTAGAGACACTACCACTGTGCCACTTTCTTCTCTACCCAGACGTGCAATTATGCACAACTGAGCAAGCTTCCCACCTTCCCAAGGGGAATTACAACAGGACCTCAGATTACAACGGGATCTTGATCAGATGGGTCAATGGGCTGAGAAATGACAGATGGAGTTTAATTTAGATAAATGTGAGGTGCTGCATTTTGGGAAAGCAAATCTTAACAGGACTTATACACTTAATGGGAAGGTCCTAGGGAGTGTTGCTGTACAAAGAGACCTTGGAATGCACGTTCATAGCTCCTGGAAAAGGAGTCGCAGGTAGATAGGATAGTGAAGGCAACGTTTGGTATGCTTTCCATTGTTAGTCAGAGTACTGAGTACAGGATTTGGGAGGTTATGTTGTGGCTGTACAGGACATTGGTTAGGCCACTGTTGGAATATTGTATGCAATTCTCGTCTCCTTCCTATAGAAAAGATGTTGCGAAACTTAAAAGGATTCAGAAATGATTTACAAGGATGTTGCGAGGGTGGAGGATTTGAACTATAGGGAGAGGGTGAATAAGCTAGGGCTGTTTTCCCTGGAGTGTTGGAGGCTGAGGTTTATAAAATCATGAGGGGCATGGATAGGATAAATAGACAAAGTCTTTTCCCTGGAGTGGGTGAGTCCAGACTAGAGGGCATAGGTTTAGGGTGAGATGGGAAGCATATAAAAGAAACTTAAGGGGCAAATATTTCACGCAGAGGGTGGCACGTGTTTGGATTGAGCTGCCAAAGGAAGTGGTGGAGGCTAATACAATTGCAACATTTAAAAGGCATCTGGATGGGTATATGAATAGGAATGGTTTGGAGGGATATAGGCCGGATGCTGGCAGGTGGGACTAGATTGGGTTGGGATATCTGGTTGGCATGGACAAGGTGGACCGAAGGGTCTGTTTCCGTGCTGTATATCTCTATGACTATGATTTTTTTTTTGCTTTCTACTAAAACTAGCAACCACCACCAGTAAAACGTCTGTGAAATTTACAAGCAAAGCCAATTACTAGCAATGCAAGCCATCAAAGGTGAAGTGGGTAGGGATAGTGAGAAGGGACTAAATTGAAATAGAGTTGGAGGGGCAAATAAAGCACTGTATACCCCGTGGTGCCCACCTCTCTCTGAAGGCATCAATAGCATTAGTGCCATCACGTGCTCCTTCTCCAAGGACACCTGGGCATGAACATAACCGATGAAGGAGGCTGACTGTCAGCAGAAATCCTTTAAATTATTGAATAACAACTGTTGCAACCAGTTTGAAAATTCTGATTGGGAATTTAATTTACAACATAGTGGATTACACACCTGCAAAGTTACTCAGAGTTTTAACCCATTCTCCTGCAACTATCAGAAAGGATACAGGTCAGCCCAACAATAATTCCACAGATATGGAGAAAGACAGATGAACCTGGAATAATAAGGTAGGCAACAGGGAGGAATATCCAAGGTACTGCTGCAACTCTGATGGTCCTTTTCATTCCAGAATTACAACAACTTAGTGTCACCATAGCAAACTGAACAGTTGTAAAACCACACACTGGTGTTTCATCAAGACTTAGTAATTTGCCCAAAAGAAGATAAAACAATGCAGAAAAAACAGCAAAAAGGATGGTGAGGTAGAAGTATCGAATGGTGCCCAACTGTTGCTCCAGGCGGCTGCTCAAGACAACTAACAATGCAACATTGATGAGCAAGGCAAAGACATTGTCATGGGAAAAGCAGTAGCTCAGTAAACGGTACACTGTTGGAATAAAAAAGGAGGTAGTTAATTTACGGTGACTAATGGTGTAGCACATTTTTAAAATATACATACAATCAATAATTGTAGAACAACTCACACAACTTATCTGCAGTTGTGTACGGAAAATTGTGATTGTCCAGCAAATGCTGCACAATAGTTAATAAGGTTTGACAGCCAACATACTATAACAACTCTTTCTTCAGGAAAACTGTAATTAATAATATACTTTGTTTTAATTTTGGCTTCTCAAGTGGGACAAGCAGTGCTGTCAGACATAAACAAGTTCAGTATTTCATAGAATCCCTACAGTGTGGAAGCAGGCCATTCGATCCATCAAGTCCACAACAAACCTCTGAAGAGCATCCCACCCAGACCCACACCCTGTAACCCTCATTTACCATGGCTAATCAACTTGGTCTGCACATTCATGGATGCTATGGGTAATTTAGCATGGACAATCCACCCAACCTGCACATCTTTGCACTATGGGAGGAAACCAGAGCACCTCAAAAAACTCTCACAGACATAAGGAGAATGTGCAAACTCCACACAACCAGTTGCCTGAGGGTGCAATCAAACACAGGTCCTTGGTGCTATGAGAGCAGTAGTGCTAACCACTGTCACTATTTTGTCTATGCTGAACTTGCAAAGCGGGAGTGGGTGAAACACAAATGACTTCACAATCCTGGACCTGAAAAGTATAAAATCAGCTTGAAATCCCATCACTATTTAGTGGCATCCAGAGACCTCCTTGGAAGAACATGAACTTGTGGATAAAGGCAGGATCAGGAGCAACTATGGTGACTCCAACATAAAAAACATACTAACATCGTTAGGATTAAACAAGCACAACACTTGGAAGAAAATTTAGATAGGCGAAAGTGAGGACTGCAGATGCTTGAAACCAGAGTTTAGATTAGAGTGGTGCTGGAAAAGCACAGCAGACCAGGCAGCATTTGAGAGCAGGAAAATTGATGTTTCGGGCAAAAGGCCTTCATCAGGAATGGGGCCATCGACATTTCAGGCAAAAGGCCTTCATCAGGAATGGGGGCCATCAATGTTTCGGGCAAAAGGCCTTCATCAGGAATGGGGGCCAAAAGGCACTGGCTGCTTGCCAGGGATGGCCTACTACCAAATAGTACTAAAGCCAAGCCCCATCAAGCATCCATACTTCAAGTGAGCATTGTCAAATGGTTATCGGGACTAGGAGCACTAGGCAAACTTTGCCTCACTAACCCAGGAATGGGCTGGAATTTCAAAGCAGAATTCAGATGAATTCTGGGTCCTAACCTCAGATGCATCACTCCCAGACAACTATTTTTCAATGCAAAGGCCTAATTGGAGATGAGAGTAACAGAACACTTTGAGAGTCAGAAGCTACCTGTCTAGTATTGGGAGCTGCTGGTATCTTGTTGATTAGAGTAAGCATTGAGTGTAGGAGTTGGGAGGTCATGTTGCAGCTTTTTAGGACATTGGTTAGGCCACTTTTGGGATATTGTGTGCAATTCTAGTCTCCCTCCTATGGAAGGATGTTTTGAAACTTGAAGGATTCAGAAAAGAAATACAAGGATATTGCCCGGGTTGAAAGATTTGACCTGTATGGAGAGGTTGAATAGGCTGGGGCTGTTTTCCCTGGAGCATCGGAGGCTGACAGGTGACCTTGTAGAGGTTTATAAAATCATGAGGGGCATAGATAAGATAAAAAAGATCTTTTCCCTGGGGTGGAGGTGTCCAGATGTAGAGGGCATAGGTTTAGGGTAAGAGTAGCAAGATTTAAAAGGGATCTAAGGGGCAACTTTTTCACTTAGAAGGTGGTACATGTATGGAATGAGCTGCCACAGGAACTGGTGGAGGCTGGTACAATTACAACATTTAAAAGGCATCTGGATGGGTATATGAATAGGAAGGGTTAAAGGGATATGGGCCTAGTGCTGGCAAATGGTACTAGATTAATTTAGGATATCTGGTTGGTGTGGACAAGTTGGAACGAGTAATCTGTTTCCATGCTGAACTCTAATCAAGAATTCAAACACAGCAGAAAGAATGGAAAGATTCTTGGTAGTGTAGATGAGCAGAGAGATCTCGGTGTCCACGTAGATTAGATTCCCTAAGTGTGGAAACTGGCCCTTTGGCCCAACAAGTCCACACCAACCCTCCGAAGAGTAACCCACCCAGACCGATTTCCCTCTGACTAATGCACTAACACTATGGGCAATTTAACATGGCCAATTCACCTGACCTGCACATCTTTAGACTGCGGGAGGATACCAGAGCACCCGGAGGAAACCCACGCAGACACGGGGAGAATATGCAAACTCCACACAGTCTCCCAAGGCTGGAATCGAACCTGGGACCCTGGTGCTGTGAGGCAGCAATGCTAACCACTGAGCCACCGTACATAGATCCTTGAAATTTGCCACCCAGGTTGATAGGGTTAGATTTTAGATTTAGATTACATTACAGCGTGGAAACAGGCCCTTCGGCCCAACAAGTCCACACCGACCCGCCGAAGCGCAACCCACCCATACCCCTACATTTACCCCTTACCTAACACTACGGGCAATTTAACATGGCCAATTCACCTGACCTGCACATCTTTGGACTGTGGGAGGAAACCGGAGCACCCGGAGGAAACCCACGCAGACACGGGGAGAACGTGCAAACTCCACACAGTCAGTCGCCTGAGGCGGGAATTGAACCCGGGTCTCAGGCGCTGTGAGGCAGCAGTGCTAACCACTGTGCCACCGTGCCGCCCATACGAAGGTGTACGGTCTGTTAGTTTTTATTAGTACAGGGTTTGAGTTTCGGAGCCAAGAGGTCATGCTGCAGCTGTACAAAACTCTGGTGTGGCCGCACTTTGAGTACTGCACACAGTTCTGGCCACATTCTAGGAAGGATATGGAGGCTTTGGAGAGGGTTCAGAAGAGATTTACTAGGATGTTGCCTGGTATGGAGGGAAGGTCTTACGAGGAAAGGCTGAGGGACTTGAAGCTGTTTTCGTTAGAGAGGAGGAAGTTGAGAGGTGACTTAATTGAGACATATAAGATTATCAGAGGGTTAGATAGGGTGGACAGTGAGAGCCTTTTTCCTTGGATGGTGATGGCTAGCACGAGAGGATATAGCTTTAAATTGAGGGGTGATAGATATAGGACAGATGTCAGGAGGTAGTTTCTTTACTCAGTAGTAGGGGAGAAATGCACTGCCTGCAACAGTAGTAGACTCACCAACTTTAAGGGCATTTAAATGGTCATTGGATAGGCATATGGATGAGAATGGAATAGTGTAGGTTGGATGGGCTTCAGATTGATTTCACAGACAGCATAACATCGAGGGTCAAAGGGCGCTAGAACGTTTTATGTTCTAAGCAGGGCACATACATATTTGTTTGCTTTGATATTTATTCAAATATGTGGGGCCACTGTGTTAAAATGTTTGGAACAATAGTTGGCCTTTCAGCCTATGAGCCTGCTTTGCAATAGCAATGGAATAATCTGTACTTCAACTTCACTCACCTGCTAAAGCTCCATATCATTTGCCTAACAATAATCTCATTTTGTGCTGCGACCCACTCCTTCCTAACAGAGTCAGAATCTCTTTCTGGAGAGAAAATAAGCCCTAATTAAGGTTTGAGGAATGGAGGAAGTGTGGGTTCATATTTACACTGAAGATCCCTTGGTTGGTCGAATGGCCTATATCTCCCTGTGGCATACTCACCTTTCTCTACCATATTCTTTAGCCATGGAAACATCTTATATAATTAGTTCAAAGAACTTTTAACTTTATTCCTTTATTTTTGTCATTTATATTAAGGACTTTAATGTTAACTATTGTCTTATTTTTTTATTTTTCCACTTATTCTATAAAGATAATGCTTAACTTTTTAAACTTGCGTTTCTTTTACTACCTGTACTTAAAGTTTTTTGTATCGAAGTACTTTTGTACCTAAGATAGTGCCATGCGGTGTGACATTATACACTTTTCACAAGACAATAAAATTTAAACCTAAATCTAATCCTGCCAAAACGTTAATGCTTCCCTTCCATCAATACTATTCTATCATTATCATTTAAGCCTACTTTGGGCTTTACTCAATATTTCATGCTTTTTGCTCTTGTTCTTCTGGCTTTACACAGGTCTACATAGTTTTAGAGATTACCAAAGCAGATTCTGAATGGTCACTGAAAAAAACTCAGCAGATCTGGCAGCATCTCTGGAGAAAAAGCAGACTCAATGAGCCTTTCCAGTGCCTTCTGTTTTTGTGATTGCGGTTTAACCGCATGATCACCAACCTTGCAAAGCTCGTCAGCAGCATCCAGTTTTAAAGATCATGGTCATAGCAAATGGCAGAATACGTTCAAGAAGCTGGGCAGGCCTCCTCCTACTTCTAATGTTCTCCATTGCTTTCTCCGTGGCAAATGCCTCAGTCAATTATTGCCTACTTGTCAACTTTCCACACCACGTTTCTCCTGTGGTATCAACTGTTCCAATCATTTTAAACTTGGCATTCTTATATTTATTGTGTTGAGTGCAAGGCAGAAAGCTTCAGCGATATCTCTCTCTTTTCAGCAATGCTGATTGATGATTGCTTAGCTGAACATCTCCAGTCAGTTCAAAAGCATGACCCAGAGCACTCTGTCATTTGCTCTTTTGTGATTTAATCACTATGGCCATCCACCCTCTCAAACATTTGCGCTATTGTTCTTTCCTTCCCCTCCCCCTTTCCATGCTAAGCATTGTGCATTTCTAACAACTTCTCAATCTGGTAAAAAGTCATTATCCTAAAACAGAATGTCTATTTCTCTTTCCACAGATATGATTTGGAGGTCCCGCTATTGGACTGGGATGTACAAAGTTAAAAAAAATTGCATGACACCAGGTTATAGTCCAACAGGTTTATTTGGAAGCACTAGCTTCCGAAGCGATGCTTCTTCACCAGCGCTCCAAGTGTTGTGCTTCCAAATAAACGTGTTGGACTATAACCTGGTGCTGTGCTTTTTTAAACTCTCCACAGATAGTGTGTGATCTACTGGGCCTTTGCCAACATTCAGATCTGGCAAACTGACCGGTATTGGACTGGGGTGTACAAAGTTAAAAATCACACCACACCAGGTTAAAGTCCAACAGGTTTATTTGGAAGCACTAGGGGGATTGTGGATAAAAGATTGTAAGACACAGAATTTATAGCAAAGGTTTACAGTGCGATGTAACTGAAATCATATATTAAAAAAAACCTGGATTGTTTAAGTCTTTCATCTTTTAGAATGACCATGTTGGTTTCAGTTCTTTCATATGTAAATCACAAAACTTTTTTAAAAAGTTACATTCTCCAGTGCACTTTAACAATTGGTGTCATGTCGGCCCAGATAAGGTATTAAAGGTGTTAACTCCCTGTGAGGCTGTCTGTGCCACAATGATCAGACTGATTCTAATCTAAAAAATGGATTTACAGAATCTTACATGGATTCATGCAGTTTTTGAGCAAAGTAAAATGTAATTCTGCAAGTACAAATTCACCCACAAACTTATATGTGTACATGTGGGTGTGCATGTGTGAGAGTTCAAGGGGTTTAAGTCTGACAAATGAGAGACTTAACAAACAATCCAGGTCTTTTTCAATTCGCAATTTCAGTTACATCACACTGAAAAATTTTGCTATAAATTCTGTGTCTTACGATCTTGTTCTCCACAATCACCTGCTGAAGGAGCAGCGCTCCGAAAGCTGGTGCTTCCAAATAAACCTATTGGACTATAACCTGGTGTAGTGTGATTTTTAATATTCAGATCAGCTATGATTTTATCAAATAATGGAGCTGGTTTGATGGGCAAAATGTCTTACTCCTACTTCATACCTTTGTATTTTCTGTTTTTAGTTTATATTTCCAAGGCTGAGTATTTTGCTTTTGTTTTTGCAAGAAGTGTCAACAAGTGAATTCACACTTCTACTCAAGCCACTGTGATAGGAACTTGTAAAAACATAGAAACAATCTCTGAAGCTATTAAAGTGATTAGGGTCAACAAACTTCTCACTTTTGTATTATTAATCACGAACTAATTAACATTGAAATGATTGTTTACAACCACTCCCAAGCAAGTTCCTTCTGTGGTGCAATGGTCCACTCCAAGAATCATTTTTTCTTAGGAAGATTATGTTTAATGTAAATGAATAATCATCAGGTCAGCTGATGAACTTACGTAAAATAGTCTACATGATTTGCTTTGTTAGCAAACTTTTCATTGTTACTTTTATGAGCAGTTCAGCATCTGCCACTGCTACAGTTTGGGTTTATTTTCCAACATCAGCAGCACCATC